>NC_138769.1:311531323-311763823 GCF_965119305.1 Pelophylax lessonae | reverse complement strand
AGCAGCCATAAATCTCATTAGCTGACTCCAGCTATGAGAATGTATACAGTGCATAGAAAAAGTATTCATACCCCTTGAAATTTTCCACATTTTGTCATGTAACAACCAAAAAGGTAAATTTATTTTATTGGGCTTTTATGTGATAGACCAACACAAAGTGGCACATAATTGTGAAGTGGAAGGAAAATGATAAATGTTTTGTAAATGTATTTTTACAAATAAATATCTGAAAAGTGTGGCGTGCATTTATATTCAGCCCCCTTTACTTTGATACCCCTAACTCAAATCTAGTGAAACCAATTGCCTTCAGAAGTCACCTAATTAGTAAATTGAGACCACTACAGATACTCACCCCGACTCTCCACCAAAATGCAAATGAAGAAAGGAAGATGTTAGCACACCATGGTGAAGTCAAAATCTTAGAAGTTCTTTATTGTCACAATGCCAGACAGGAAAATAGGATCACAGTTGACGCGTTTTACACGAATCACTCATGCCTATCCATAACAAATCCACAGATTAGGTGGGAGAATCTGTCTACAGGACAGTTATTAGTCATGCACTCCACAAATCTGGCCTTTATGGAAGAGTGGCAAGAAAAAATCCATTGTTGAAAGAAATCCATAAGAAGTCCTGTTTGCAGTTTGCGAGTGGAGGACACAGCGAACATGTGGAAGAAGGTGCTCTGGTCTGATGAGACCAAAATTGAACTTTTTGGCCTAAAAGCAAAACACCATAAGTGGTGTAAAACAAACACTGCACATCACCCTGAACACACCATCCCAACCGTGAAACATGGTGGTGGCAGCAGCATCATGTTGTGGGGATGCTTTTCTTCAGCAGGGACAGGGAAGCTGGTCAGGGTTGATGGGAAGATGGATGGAGCCAAATACAGGGCAATCTTAGAAGAAAACCTGTTAGGGTCTGCAAAAGACTTGAGACTGGGGTGGAGGTTCACCTTCCAGCAGGAAAACAACCCTAAACATACAGCCATAGCTACAATGGAATGGTTTACATCAAAGCATATTCATGCGTTAGAATGGCCTAGTCAAAGTCCAGACCGAAATCCAATTGCGAATCTGTGGCAAGACTTAAAAATTGTTATTCACAGATGCTCTCCATCCAATCTGACAGAGCTTGAGCTTTTTTGCAAAGAAGAATGGGCAAAAATCTCACTCTCTAGATGTGCAAAACTGGTAGAATTATACCCTAAAAGACTTGCAGCTGTAATTGCAGGGAAAGGTGGTTCTACAAAGTATTAACACAGTATTAAACATTTTGAAAACCATTTATCATTTTCCTTTCACTTCACAATTATGTGCCACTTTGTGTTGGTCTATAAATCACAAAAAAATGTGGAAAATTTCAAGGGCTATGAATACTTTTTCAAGGCACTGTAGCTTTTATTGACTGCACACACTGACTACAGTACAAGACAGTGTGACTGGTTAATTGGTTAGTGAATTTTAACCGGTCAGAAGATACTGTCTCTCATACATTCACGTGTGATGCCACAAGTCTGCCTTCTAAGTCCTCAGGTTTTGATTATTTCAAAACGACTGTATGCATTTTTATACTTCTGCAGTGGCTGATGGGCTCAATTTTATTCCTGGAGGGTGGCCGAGAGGAGCTCTCTCATGTGATAGTGATTGGTTTCTTCTTGATCACAACATGAAGCCCAATCCATCCACATGCGCTAATTGTATTTCTCCAACTCTTACATTTTCTTATCTAGGTTCAAGCCTGACTTACCACTTTCTCTTTTTGCATTGCAGGTGAGTTCCGTAGAATTTAGGAATGTGAAAAAAAACACATGATTAAATATGTAGGTGAAGACTTATTTGATGGGGAGGTGTGAAGAAACCCCCCCCCACCCAAAAAAAAAACAAACATAAATTTATTATTGTGTATTTTTGTGTGATACTTACAGGTACACATAACTGCAAAAAAGTAACCTACACTAAAAACCTTTACAATGTTATATATTAAGCAAATTAGTAACATTTTTCTTAGCAATATAATGTGGAACTGGATTACCCTGAAGTATAACAGGGGTCTCATGTGATCTTGTTCATCATAGATGAGTAAACATATGTGTCATAAAACTTATGCACACATGCAATTAGGACTGTACACTGCCCAGATCAGCACATTTCTGCAACCGTTAAGGATAGGTGTTTCCAATCAACTATGGACAGGAAGCCTGTACCAATTAATGACACCTTCTGCAACTATTGGCATTTAATCACACATGAAGCAATTACCTACAGTTAGGTTAGTATCCATAGATGCACATCCGTTCCCAACCGTAGGTAACCACTCTATGTGTGATTTCACCAATAGACAGTGTCAACCTGATGAGTTTGCCCATGCAAACCTCAGGCTGATATTTGTGTATAAATCTGTCATTTAGCAGCAATAGCCATAACCATAGTTAATCAATAACATCACTCAGGATGCTTGTTTATATTACTTTTACACAAGTTTTATTTGGTTTTATAAAGGACTAAAGACGATCAAGTGGAGGAATGTCACAACAAAGATTTCAAATGTCATTGTGGTAAATTAGAGACATCAACATTTTAGGTATGGGAAAGAGAAAATAGGACGTGGGATGTGCAAAGAGAAAAGAGGACTGCGATATCTAAAAGAAGGGGACTAAGAGGGTAAGGGAAGTTCCAGTGTTCTAGATACCTAAAAAGACACCTAAAGGGTGTTGATTTAGACCCACAGAATGTAGGTAGTCAATCTAAGATCAGAAAATATTTTGCGTTGGAGTCATTTAGAAGTTGTGAGTTTTTTATGAATACTTTGCTCTTTTTGACCTCTTAACATTTGACGGTGCATGGTTTCTATGAGCTATTGTTTGCCTTGTAGCTGGGAATACAATGTTGGCTAGTTTAGCTTCACACATCAACATAGACTATGGGGTTTATTTACCAAAATTAGAGAGTGCTGGTGCAGCTTTACATAGAAACCAATCAGCTTCTAACTTCAGCTTGTTTAAGTAAGCTTTGACAATAAAACCTGGAAGCGGTTTGGTTTCTTTGCAGATCTGCACCAAACTTTGCACTCTCCAGTTTTAGTAAATTATCCCTATGTTTCTTTAACTAAAAAGGGCCTACCATTGGTTTTGTGGAAGATTCAGAGCTTCTGCATCTTAGGACATGTCTTTCAGATACGAAGCATGGATCCCATCCAGGAGAGGCGCAGCCTCTAAAACAGTTGAGGAGGCTGTAAAATATTTTGCAGTTCTGCCAAGGGTTAGGTACCAGTTCATGAGGACCTCAAAGGACTTCTCGAGAGTTATGGTGTTTGAAGTACATTTGGCAGCATGTAGCCAAATTTCATTTCAGTCTGTATTATTTTAATGGTCCTTCTCCATTTTATCATATAAAGAAGTTTTGTGAGTGAATTTGGGATTAAATTAAGCCAATGGACTGGGGAATAGTCCACTGTCTTCAAAACGCAATAGCGTGGGGATGTAGTTTGACAGCATAGTAGAGAAATAGGGAATTGTCCATAAGTAAAGATGTTGACCTGCCGACAAGCCTTGCCCAATGATTTTTACCTGCCGGTACTCTAGTCGCATAAACAAGTTAGGAATCCTGGGTAAAGCTATTGACCAAATATGGTCAAACCTATATTTCGTCAATGATGTCACCCAGCATTCTCAACCTGGTTGTTTACATTCAACAGCTGACCCGAAATCTGTAGAGGCAGTGTAACATGGTCGTGCATGGTAG
This sequence comes from Pelophylax lessonae, assembly GCF_965119305.1. NCBI lineage: Eukaryota > Metazoa > Chordata > Amphibia > Anura > Ranidae > Pelophylax > Pelophylax lessonae. Next base: position 311,760,077 of record NC_138769.1, on the reverse strand, counting down.
GTTATCATGTGGTAGATCATTGTGAATGATGGGGTTCTACATTGAAGGACAAGGTAATTGACATAGGATTTACTTCAGGGACAACCTTTTAAAAATAATATTTTTACAACAGTGTGGGTGTTTTCTTTAATAATTAAATTTTTTTTGTGAAAAAGTAACAGGGGGGGGGGGGGGCACATTCATGTGTTGGGGAGTTTTCATACCTGGGGTCCTTTTTTTTTTCTAAAGACGGCTTCCAAATGCAATAAGCCTGTCCCCTCACAGATCCCCACATCTCTTTTTGCTGACAGTTTGTGGGGATGAGGCTATTGTCCCCATCAACAAGGTTTTTTGCTTGCTGCCCCCCCCCCCTTTCCTGGCCAGCCAGGCTACATTGCTGGATAAGGGTCCTTGTTCATTATCTGGGGGGAACCTATGGAGTTTATTTTTTATTAGCATGTTGACTAGTCAACAGAAAAAAATAGTGTGGGGTTTCCCTAAAAAAATTATAGAAACCCTTATCCAGGCACATAGTCTGGCTGGCCATGAAAGGGGGGCAGCGAGCATGAGCCCCCTACTGAACCTCAAATGGCCACATACCCTCAGCATAGAAACTCCCTTGCAAGGCAGTTTTTCCCCATATTAATGGGGCCAAGGAGTTCATCTCCACATCCTGTTCCTCAAAAGGGATTTGGGGGGGTTTGCTAGGAGGTAAGTAGGAGAATCTAGAAAGATCCTTCAGAATAACAGGGCCCCCAGATATCTCCCTCAACCAGCTGAATGAGTAAGGAGTATATAGTATTGCTTGTTACTCATTCACAAAAAAATGTATATAGTAAAAGAAAACTCCCGCATTGTGAAAAGGTCTATTGGAAAATAAAAAGTTAACAATGCCCCCTCCCCTCCCGATGTAAATCTAACATCACTCACATCATCCAGCAATGTAGATTCACATCAAGCAGACTGACCCATGACATGACAACCTGCCACAACTGATGATTTCCACTATGTGCTACTCCTGTTGGAAATGACAAGTCTCCACTGGCTTCTGTATGTAAACAAAGAGACCAGGGAAGCAAATCAGTAGAGATCTGTCATTTAGCCACAGCTGTATTACAGCCTCTAGATCGAGGGTTCGGCAAGCCGTCAATAACGATCTACTTGTCGCTAGCGGCCATCTGACAATCTGACACGTAGACCTTGACTGCGCCACTGCTCCTGACCGCACGCTACCTCTCAGATCAGAGAAGCAATTTACAATAGAGCCAAGGCAAGTACGGGGACATGGGTGGGCAAGATAGGAATAGAAGAAACAGCACCACTAAGTGAGCTATTGAAATGAACGTACTGCCTTACGCAGTTTTGTGAACAAAGGTGCAGGGCCCATTCGCACTTGGCAGAAGTCTGTTTTGGGCTACAGTGACTTGCACCAGGTGTGATGCGTGTTTTATTGCATCTTTATTGCATTTTATTTGAAGTGTACAAAGTGGTACTTCCTTCATGTATACAGCAGCGAAGTGTGTTGCACTTGCTGTGTAGTGACATGCGGTGCCATCCAGTGAGGTGCAATATAATGCAGCATGTCTGTAATTTATCACACTGTGCCTATGGGAGAATGGGGCACATAGAAAACAGTTGTTTTCTATATGCCCTAGCAGTGACTGGCATTCTTTCAGTGCAGAAAAATGCCAATCACTGCTCCAAGTGTGAACAGGCCCTTAACACCACTGACCTCTGCACTGTTTGTTACATTCCACTGACCCTGACCTCTGTTTTACTTACTACTTATCTCTGAACTCTGGTTCACATACTACTGACCTCTGAACTCTGCACTACTCACTCCTGTGCTCTGCATTACTTACTCCAGATCTTTGAGTTACATACTACTAACCCCTGACCCCTAAACTGTGCAATACATACTACTGACCTCTAAACTCTGCTTTATATATATTAGTGACTTCTGCACTCCATGTTACATACTACTGACCTCTGTACTCTGCAGTACTTGCAACTGCCCCATAAACTTTTCAAACATTTCTTTTTAATGGGGCCATGCTAGGTTATCTCCTTAAACAAAAGGACACTACAGGCTGATGACCTTTTAGGTTGTTTAAGTAGATCTCCACCTCTAAAAGGTTGCCTACCCCTGCGCTAGATGACAGATCCCTTGTAAAGTTTGTTGAAAAGAAAAACCAAGAAAAAAAAAACACACTTTTGAAGGAATACATTCTGCTGCTCCCTACACAACTTCACAAGCAAATTTAAAGAGAAGTTTAGGAATTTAAAAAAACAAACATTTATACCTAGGTGCATCTGTCCCCTGCCAGCTCTGCAGTGAGAACTGAGCGATCAAACACTATTGATTGCTCATTTCTCCCCCTCTGCTCTAAGCAGAGAGCCATGACTGTCAGTCTAACTGGAGCACTGGGCTGTGGAGGGGGTGGGAGGGGCTGGCCTCAGCCTCTCAGCGCATCAGAGAGGCTGAGGCAAGTACCAGTTCAGGCATCTGGGTGGATCCCCGACCAAAGGGTTGGGATCTTTCCCGAGCCTTGACCTGCTGAGTGACGTCAGCCTACAGCGGGGGCTTCAGCGGTCATAGGAGTGCAGCGGTCAACCAACTGCACTCCTGTGATCCCTAGAAGTATGGCCAAAAAAGCTTATACTTTAAGGCATCCCCAAGGTTACCTAAAATATTTTGTGTATTTTTATTGTTGCCATTTAGGTTGCATTAAAAAAAACCTCTCTCTGCTCAATGGTATTTATAAAAAAAAGGCTTTTTCTGGATTGGTAAATGTCCCTCATGGCAGTGCCAAGCTACAACTGCCATTTTTTTTTTTTAAAAAAGGAGGCAAATTGGCTTTAAAGGGCAAGGAAAAATACAATTTGGCTCCCATAGACTTCAGTTGGGTTCTCTGAACTTCTTGCGAACTTTGCTTGGTACACTCATCTCTAATGGTAAATTGCAGATTTTTATAGGACTGTTATATTCCCTTTTACCTCTCTAATATTTACATTCTTTTTGTGTTTCACAAGCTTTTGCAAATTACTATTGCAGTTATGTTATTATAGATAACGAATTATAGTATTGTTATTTGGGTGTGTTAGAATCAAAACATTCCAGAGTTCCGCAGGTGCTTATGAGGATAAGGAGATTAGTAATGTATTTTGCACGTGCTGCATTAAATACATGAAAGAATAACTATTGTGATATAGTGCCTTGATGAGTGGGTGTGTGCTGCATCAGGCTATGCCAAATGTCTTCTTTTGATTTAAATGACAATGTGCCTAGTCCTACACCTTAATAAGAAAAAATCAACAATTTCTATCTACAATTCAGCAGGAGTCAAAGTGCAATTTGAAGTGAATGTATTGGCTTATCTGCTAAAGAGGTTACAGGCCTATAGTGTAGGCACTTTTTACCTTGTGCCCGGATATCCTCAAAACTGGGCCACCCTGTTATGCAGATTTAGACCAAAGCTTCCATGGTTCTGCCCTGGACTGCCTCATTTGTATTGGTTAGTAATGCCTACAGGGGCATATCTATGGAAAAAAAGCACCTATGATAAGCTCTGAAATTGCACCCTTTCCAAACACCTGACATCCATACTTTAGATAGCTTTACCATAATATCAGATAGAAAATGCAAGTCAAACGTGTTAATTATTTATATAACAATATATCCATAATGGGGAGTGGTTAATTTATTCACCCAACAGACTGTAAGTGCAGTTTAATCCACCTTTGAGTGACAGCTCAGATGCTCTAGGTTCCAGACGGTTGCTTTATCAATGCTCATACTTAGTTGCTGTGAGCACCACAGTGTCTCTGTCTCTGCAGTCTTCATGAGCCATGCCAGGGTCCCCACTTTATATCAGGAGCCACCTTCACATCAAAGTGCCCCCATTACTGGAGGAGCCCCCCCCGTACATCAGAGTTCCCCTCACATCAAAGCCACCTCACTTTAGAGTTCTCGGAACCACTTCATATCTGTGTCCTTGGAGCCTCCTTTACATCAGAGTCCCCACCAGAGCTTCCCCTTCACATCAAAGTTTGATACAGTTCCCCACAAGCGCTTAATTTATAAAATAAGGTCTGCAGGTATAGACAGCGGGGTTTGCTCTTGGATACGGAACTGGCTAAAAGGGCGTGTCCAAAGGGTGGTAATAAACAGAGCATACTCAGACTGGTCTGAGGTAGTAAGCGGGGTGCCCCAGGGCTCAGTCCTGGGACCAACCTTGTTTAATTTATTCATAAACAACATTGAGGACGGGATCAGTAGTTCTATATCAGTTTTTGCCGATGACACAAAATTGACCAGGGCAATAACTGCACAGCATGAAGCAAATATCCTACAGGATGACCTGGACAAAATAACGACATGGCAAATGAAGTTTTAACGTGGAGAAGTGTAAGGTTTTTTCACTTGGGGACTAAAAACATAAAAGCACAATACACGTTAGGAGGGGAACCCTTGGGGGAATCAAAAATGGAGAAAGATCTGGGAGTCTTGGTTGATGATAGACTAGGCAACAGCATGCAATGTCAAGCGGCAGCTGCCAAAGCCAGCAGATTATTAGCATGCATAAAAAAAGGGATGTGTTCCAGAGATAAGACTATAATCCTTCCACTTTATAAAACTCTGGTCCGACCGCATCTAGAGTATTCTGTCCAGTTCTGGTCGCCAGTCCTCAGGAGGGATGTGTTGGAGCTGGAGAGAGTCCAGAGAAGGGCAACTAAACTGATTAGGGGATTGGAGGACATTAACTATGAAGAGCGTCTGCAATCGCTTGATTTATTCTCCCTGGAGAAGAGACGCCTGAGAGGGGACATTATAGCAATTTACAAATATCTCAATGGGGATCTCAGCTTAGAAAAAAAGCTGTTCATTCGAAGGGATTGCATGAGGACTCGAGGACATACAATGCGATTAGAGGAGAAGCTTTTTAACCTCAGGCAACGAGGGGGGTTCTTTACTGTTAGGGCTACAAGATTGTGGAATTCTCTACCACAAGAGGTGGTTTCTGCGGGAAGTATGGTGGCTTTCAAAAGACTCTAAGTCCCCGTTCACACTGGGGCGACCTGTGAGGCGACCTGGTCGCCTCACAGGTCGCCGTAGGTCGCCTTCCATAGGGAAGCTGCGGACCCGTTCTAATAGGAGCGACACAAGTCGCTCAGACTTAGAAAAAGGGTCCGGAGCTTCTTTGGGGCGACCCGGAGCGACCGTCATAGACTTCAATGTTATGAAGTCCGTGCCGGCCGCTCCGAGGTCGCGGCACGCTGCTCGCACCGTGATCTCGGAGGTCGCCCCTGGAAGTCGGATCTCCCCTGTGTGAACGGGGCCTTAGACGTACATCTCAAGGATCAGAACATTCAGGGCTATGTGAGATGATTACAGCCACACACACCTACACAGGTTGAACTGGATGGACTATTGTCTTTATTCAACCTCACCTACTATGTAACTATGTAAAAGTTCTCAGATCTCCCCTCACACTAGTGTCCTCAGTGCCCTTTCATATCACAGTCTCCTGAGATCTTTCACATAAGTGTAATCACAGCTCCCCATACATCAGTGTGTCCTCAAACCCCCCTCAAATCAGTGTCCTTGGAACTAGAGTGTCTCTCTCACATGAGTGTCCTCAAAGCCCCCTTACACCAGTGTCTTCTGAGCCCCGCTCACATCAGTGTTTTCAGATCTCCACTTATTTCACACTCTGAGTTCTCAGAGACCCCTTCACACCACTGTCATCCAAGCACTCTCACACTACAGTCCTAAGAGCCCTCTCACATCAGTTTTCTTAGAACCAGAGTTTCTCTCACATCGGTGTCTTCAGAGCCCTCCCATACTACAGTCTTAAGACTACCCTCACATCAGTGTCCTTAGAACCACAGTTTCTCTTACATCAGTGTCCTACACTACAGTCCTAAGACTCCCCTCACATAATTTTCTTCTGAACCCCCTTACACAAGTGTCATCTGGCTCTTCCACACCACAGTCCTCAAACCCCCCTCACAACAGAGTCCTCAGAGCCCCCCATCACATCAGTGTCCTTTACAACAGTGTTCTCAGAGCCCTCCCAACCACAGTCCTCAGCACCCCCTCCCATCAGTGTCCTTGGAGCCCCTTGGAATCAGTGTACTCAGAACCCCCTCATTTCAATGTCCTCAAGACCCCTTCACATCAGTGTCCTCATGAATAATTTGGGGGTGGGGGGCAGGATGGCCTCCTGGCACCACTGAAACACATGACGCTGTGTGGCGCATTTAAATAGAGAACTCTAGGATTTCACAGTAAAATGGAAGTGCTTTGATCTGTTAATCTGATAGGGGTGCTTTGGGATGCTAGCAGAATTGTTGGGGGTGCTGTACCACTTGACGCCTTCAGGTGGCATCCAGGGCAGGGGGCCATATGCTGGATACACCACTCAAGGGCAGTTATTGCAATTGATGAGCAATAGGAGGATGCTGGGATGACAAAAGTCGGGGTCAATATTTGAATAATAAAGGCATGTTTTTAGGGATATGGCTTAAAAATAAAAAGAAACAAACCCATGAATAAGCAAGGGGAAGTGCCTGTTCTATGACCCAGCAGCCACAATAAAAGCTCATTTGAACCCATATGTTAGTCTTATTGAAGGTTTGGATATACTGTATACTCCAACAGCAATTTATTTTAACATATACACAAAGTGATAAGGAAATAATTAGCAAGAAATATTAACAGCTGCAAGAAAACGCAAATTACCGTAACTACCAAAGTAAACCCAAGGCCAGAAATAGCCAACACTGTCTAACTAAGCACCAAAAGTCTTATAGGAAATGAAGTTCAGGATAACAATCACAGGATAGATTTGAACTGTAATTCCAAAGAAGCTGGAGAAACAAAGGCCAAGAAGAATAGCATTGCAAATGCCAAGGTATTGGTATTTTAGGGACAACTTTTTTTTATATTATTCTTTAGTGCAAAAGAATTGTTAGAATAATAACTAAGCAGATACTAAGCTATCAACCATTCTTCTGTAGATGTCATTGCCTGCATAGTGCATACAAAAACAGTAATTAAGTAACAGCCTATTCCTTTGATCATACAATTCCTCAAGTATGAATAATATATCTAAGTCAATGTATGCATTGACGTTTACTGCTACTAATCTAACATTTACTTAGGTGTGTCTACCAGGTCATCATTGAACTTGTTATACAACATTCTGTAGATTCCTTTAAACATATAGAATATATCAGTGTAGGAGTTAACAAGCACATTCTCTCAAAAGTGTTTTAATGTTTGTATGTAAGAGGGTTATTCAAAAAGTTTCTATGCTTTTTTTTAACTCTATTAACTACTTGCCTACTGTGCACTTAAACCCCCTTCCCATCCAGACCAATTTTTAGCTTTCAGCTTTCTCACACTTTGACTGACAATTGCGCGGTCATGCTACACTGTACCCATATGAAATTTTTATCATTTTTTTCCACACAAATAGAGCTTTCTTTTAGTGGTATGTAATCATCTCTGGGTTTTTTATTTTTTACAAAAAAAAAAAGAAAAAAAAGACAGAAAATTTTGAAAAAAAAAAAGTTTTTCTTATTTTCTGCGAGTAAATTTTGAAAATAAATTTTTCTCCTTCACTGATGTGCGCTGATGAGGCGGCACTGATGGGCACTGATAGGCTGCACTGATGGGCACTGATAGGCTTCACTGATGGGCACTGATGAGGTGGCACTTATGGGCACTGATGAGGAGGTACTAATATGCCGCACTGATGAGCACTGATAGGCGGCACTGATAGGCGGCACTGATGAGCACTGATAGGCGGCACTGATGAGCACTGATAGGCGGCACTGCTGGGCACAGAGGTGGCACTGAGAGGTGGCACTGCTGGGCACTGAGAGGCGGCACTGACGGGTGGCACTGATGGGCACTGATAGGCGGCACTGATGGGCACTGGCGGATGGCACTGATGGACACTGACAGGTGGCACTGATGAGCACTGATGGGCGGCACTGATGAGCACTGATGGGCAGCACCATCAGTGCCCACACTCAGTGCCCATAGTGCTGCCAGTCAGTGCTCTTCAGTGCCTAGATGAGCAGGCACTGATGGGCACTGACTGACAGCACTATGGGCACTGATTGTGGGCATTGATGGGGGGCACTGATGGCAGGCACTGTGGGCACTGTGTGTGTTTTTTTTACCTCTAGTAATCAGGGCACTGGTGATCGGTGCCCTGATTACATTCCTCTGTGTCCCCGGCGGCTGATCGGCTCTCCTCCTTCCCCACACTGCAGGCTCCGTGTGAGGAAGGAGCGCTGGCGATGAGAGATGATCTCATATGTTTACATATGAGATCATCTCTCATTGGATGGTCCGATCACGTGGTGAATGGCCGCTGTGATTGGCCATTCACCACGATCTGTGATCGGCTGTGTCCAAGGGACACGGCCGACACAGATTTTCCCCAATGCGCGCTCGCGGGAGCGCGCGGGGAGACTGTTTCTGGGAGGCCGTATAAAGACGGCCTCCCGAAAATTCAAGTCCGCGCTGCAGCCGTATATAGGCTGTAGCGCGGATGGGAAGTAGTTAAATATAAAATATTGGGGAAGCTTTTTGAAGACCCCTTGTGACTAACTATTCCATAGTAATGATTGTGAGAACATTGTGCAGTTTTATATACTGAATATATCTCGCATAAGGAGCTAGGATGCATAATTTTGTTTTGTTACATAGTCTGGTTGAAAAAAGACACAAGTTCATCCAGTTCAACCAATAGAAGGGGAAAAAAATTATACAATCCCATATACATAATCCTATACCCACAGTGGATCCAGGGAAAAGCAAAAAAAAACCAATAAAGCATGATCCAATTTGCTCCAGCAGGAGAAAAAAAACCTTCCTGATCCCCCAAGAGGCAATCGGATATTCCCTGGATCAGCTTTATTTATAAATGTTAGTATCCAGTTATATTATGTGTATCTAGGAAAGAATCCAGGCCTTTTTTAAACCAGAACCAGCTCTTGAGGGATTCTATTCCACATTTTAACAGCTCTTACTGCGAAGAAGCCTTTCTGTATATGGAGATTTAATGATTTTTCCTTTCGTTTTCCTATAGTCGTATCATGGTTAAAAAACGGTTTCTGTGACGTTTCCACTAGTGCGACTTCAAAGTCACGCGGTTTACAGTGTGGCCTTGCAGTGTGACTTTCATGCAACTTTGAGTGCAATTTTGATCTGACGTTGCACTCTCTGACTCAAAGTCGCATCAAAAGTTGCATCAAAGTAGTGCAGGCACCTTTTCAAAGTCGCTGCAACTCTAAATCGCATAGACTGGAACGGGTGCCATTGAAATGAATGAGCTGTGACTTGTCATGTGAATTTTTGTGTCCAAAGTCGCATGACAAGTCGCACTAGTGGAAACAGAGCCTTACTGTTTTAAAACACGAGAATTTCTGTAGTAGTGGTGATTATACTGCATCTGCTAAGGAACTTTATTTTTGTAGGGCTAGCAAGAGTTATTTTACACTAAATATTTGTGTTCAAAAATTCAGCAATGCGCTGTATTGTTTTATGTGCAGTATGCATTTTAATAATAGGTCTAATTTCATAGGGGTTGATTAACTAAAGGAATTTATGCTGGGAATGAAGTGAAGCGCTTCTGATTTAATCAACCAATCATGTGTAAGCAAAAATCTTTTTTTTTTTTTTTTTTTCCAGTGTTCCTTGCATGTAATTGGGTATACTCTATAAAATTAATTTTACCACATTTACCAAGCTAAGTGAAAATTCCCATGCAAAAGTGAAAATCACTTTGCAAAGTGAACATATTTTACTTCTTTAGTAAATGAACCCAATTGTGATAGGCATGCTCACTGATTAGTGGTGAGGTAAGCAAGGTAGTAAGCAGGGGAGGACTGGCAAGGGGGGCAGGGTGGCAATTGCCCCCCGGGCCACTCTGAAAAGTGGTAAAAACTAGTATAAAGGCCGCACTCAGGGCTGGATTAATGTAGGGGCCAGACACTGTATACAGCTGTCAGTCCAAAACCAGGTGGGCATGGATGGTGAGCTGATTCCATGGTTCAATTGGCCACTTGACTGGACTTGCCCCCCAGGCCTAAGGCTGCCAGCCCTCCCCTGGTAGTAAGGGTTGGCTTTCTGCATAGAAGTCTAAATATGAATAATAGAACACATGTTCTTAGGAGGACCTGGGGGCTCCTAAAGTGCATGTATGTACCTTTAGGTATCTGCATTGTATATGTTAAGGGGTTTAAAAACTTCCAGGAGTCTTGCTAAAGGCAAAATTATCCTGGATAATGACCAATGAGCGCTATTGGCCATACTCACTGATAAAGTGCAACTTTTTGAAAAAGTCTGGAGCCCCTGGCTTCGGTATTTGGAGGGGGACCCCCGAGCTGGACAGTTGTAGACCATATAGATGAGCCTATTTAGATCATATGAGACTTGTTGTGTATTCGGCACCAAGTGCCCCACTTCTCACAGCCCTAAAGTACCCTTCCTCTATCCAATTTTCTTCATCTTTGTTGCTCTCTTCTTTTTTCTGCGTTTCTTTTCCTTTCTCTCCTTCTAGGGTGGTCTTTCCCAACCCGACTTCCCTGAGGTTCCCTTGGGGTCCCACATATTCTAACGGACCCCATACAAGGCAGAGCCCTAACTGAGAGTTGGGGATTGTGAAGGGCCTAACTCGTGTTGTTTACTGATTTTATCTTGGTCATAGCCCACCCCACTCATAAATGCCCCTTTGGTATTACTGAAGACAATCAACTTTAAGTCTCGGTTCACACTAGGTCGCTCCGACCTCGGGGGCGACCTGTGAAGTCGCGTGCACCGCGACTTCGGCGCGACTTGTACGGACTTCATATAATGGAAGTCTATGCAAGTCGCTCCGAGGTCGCCCCGAAGTAGTACAGGACCCTTTTTCTAAGTCGGAGCGACTTATGTCGCTCCTATTAGAACGGGTCCTGTAGCACTGCATGGACCGCGACGGACCGCTACTTGTCAGGCTGACAAGTCGCGGTAGTGTGAATGGACACTAAGTATGTCACGGTTCATGTACTTGTTTGCTTGTTTAATACTGCTTAATTGTATGCTATGTTGTAAAATTAAAAATGTCAATAAAAACATTGAAACGAAAAAAAAACAAAACTTCCAGGAGTCAAAAAGTTTTCTGTAACAGAATGGCCCCAGAGTACGCCATAATATTGACTTACACTATATTGTCAAAAGCATTGGGACGCCTGCCATGAACTTTAATGGCATCCCAGTCTTAGTCCATATGGTTCAATATTTAGTTAGACCACCCTTTGCACCTCTAACAGCTTCAACTCTTCTGGGAAGACAGCCCTCAAGGTTTGGAAGTGTGTCTATGGAAATGTTTGACCATTCTTCTAGAAGTGCATTAGTGAGGTCAGGCACTGATGTGGACAAGAAGGCCTGGCTCGCGGTCTCCGCTCTAATTCATTCCAAAGGTGTTCTATCTGGTTGAGGTGAGGTCTCTCTTCAGGCAGTCAAGTTCCTCCACCCCAAACTTGCTCATCCATGTCTTTATGGACCTTGCTTTGTGCACTGGTCCAAATCATTTGGTGGAGATGGGATTATTGTGTGGGGTTGTTTTGCAGGGGTTGGGCTTGGCTCCTTAGTTCCAGTGAAGGGAACTCTTAAGATGTCAGCATAACAAGACATTTTGGACAATTTCATGCTCCCAACTTTGTGGGAACAGTTTGGGGATGGCCTTGTCCTTTTCCAACATGACTGCACACCATTGCACAAAGCAAGGTCCATAAACACATAGATGAGCGAGTTTGGGGTAAAGAAACTTGACTGACCTGCACAGAATCCTGACCCTAACCTGATAGAACACCTGTGGGATGAATTAGTCTGGCCATACATGTTCAATTTTCCTGTAGATTTACCTTAACCACTTCAGCTCAAGGTTTTACCCCCCCCCCCCCTTAATGACCAGGCCATTTTTTGCGATACGGCACTGCAATGTTTTAACTTACAATTGCGCAGTCGTGCGACGCTGTACCCAAAAAAAATTTACGTCCCTTTTTCCCCACAAATAGAGCTTTCGTTTGGTGGTGTTTGATAAACGATGCGATTTTTATTTTTTGCTCTATAAACAAAAATAGCGACAATTCTTAAAAAAAAACAATATTTTTCACTTTCTGCTATATAACATTCCCCCCATAAAATTTAAAAATCAATTTTTTTCAGAATTTTAGGCCAATTTGTATTCTGCTACATATTTTTGGTAAAAAATTCCCAATAAGCGTATTTTGATTGGTTTGTGCAAAAGTTATCACATCTACAAATTAGGGGAAAGATTTATGTCATTTTCTTTTTCTTTATTTTGTTTTTTTACTAGTAATAGCGGCAATCAGCAATATTTATCGGAGCTGCGACATTGCGGCGGACAGATCGGACACCTAACGGACTTTTTTGACACTTTTGGGGGGACCAGTGACCTTACTATAGTAATCAGTGCTAAAAATATGCACTGTTACTGTAATAATGACAGTGGCAGGGAAGAGGTTAACTCAGGGCGATCCAATGGTTAAGTGTATGCCTAGGGGATGTTTTCGAACTGTTAGGGGGATGGGCTTGTGGAATCAATACAGAGACCTGTGATCCTAAATAGGAGGATCACAGGCGCTCTGTGCTGATTCCAGAGAGAACAACGGTCTGCTGTGATTACAACAGCAGACCGCTGTTCTCTCTCAACAGGGAGTGATCGCGGGTGCCCGGCGGCAATCGCAGCCCATGAGTCAGCTTTCCTGCTAGCTAATGGGGGTGTGCATGTGCCCCCAGGAGCACTCCCGCGAAACGCTGTATGGGTACGGCAGTTCGCACAGCCGAGCCGGCCTGCCACAGTATATTTGCGGTGGGCAGTCGGCAAGTAGTTAAACTATGTAGTACAAGGGCCTGCCTAATTGCATAAAATTGAAAGTTGTTTAGTTTTTACCTTGAATTACATGGTTTTTGGCAAATCTAAAGAAAAATTGTATAAGGAGATTGAACATGTATGGCCAGCCTAAGAGCGGAGACTGTGAGCCAGGCATTCTCGTCCGACATCAGTGCCTGACCTCACAAATTCTGGAAGAATGGTCAAACATTCCCATAGACACACTCCTAAGCTTTGTGGACAGCCTTTCCAGAAGATTTGAAGCTGTTACAGCTGTAAAGGGTGGGCCAACTCAATATTGAACCCTACAGACTAAGACTGGGATGCATTAACCGCTTGCCAACTGCGCACAGTATATTTACTGCGGCAGTCAGCCCCTCACAGGCAGAGCGACGTAGGTCTACGTCGCTAGCCTGTGAGGCTCTGGGGAGCGAGCGCGCGCCGCCGGAGGCGCGCTCCCGCGCGGTCACGGACCCCCCCCCCCGCGCGTGTGACATCGGGTCCGCCGGTCACTCGGCGATCGTCGGGGGGAGAGGGAGAAAGGCAGGCGGCTAGTGTAAACAAGCCACCTGTCATTCTCCCCTGTGTAGAAACAATGATCATACGGTTCTACTATGTAGGACCGTTGATCATTGTTCCTACACCTCAAGCCACAGCCAATCACAGTTAGAATCACGCTCCCTAGGGACACACACAGCCCCTCCCTCTCAAATAAAGTTAACCCCTTCACTGCCAGTGTAATTTTACAGTAACAGTGCATATGTATAGCACTGATTACTGTAGAAATGTCACTGGTAACCCCAAAAGTGTCAAAAATGTCAGTCAAGGGTCCGATCTGTCTGCCGCAATGTCGCAGTACCGCAAAAACAAATCGCAGATCGCCGCCATTACGCGTCTAAAATAAAAACCAACAAAAATGACAAAAATCTTTCCCTTTGTTAGTAAACGCGATAACTTTTGCGCAAACCAATCAAAATACGCTTTTTGTGATTTTTTTTACCAAACATAGGTAGCATAAAACAAATTGGCCGAAAATGTTAAAAAATGTTGATTTTTACATTTTTTTTTGGGGAATTTCATATAAAAAAATTTGAAAAATATTGTTATTTTTGCAAAATTGACGCTCTTTTTTTGTTCATAGCGCATGATCAAAAAATCGCACAGGTGATCAAATACCACCAAAAGAAAGCTCTGTTTGTGGGAAAAAAAGGACTTCAAATTCTTTTAGGTACAGCGTCGCACGACCGCACAATTGTCCGTTAAAGTCACGCAGTGCCGAATCGCAAAATACCCCCTGGTCAGGAAGGGGGTAAAATCTTCTGGGGCTTAAGTGGTTAAAGTTCATGTGCGTGTAAAGGCAGGCGCCTAAACACTTTTGAAAATATAGTGTAGGTTGGATCTAACGTGTTTTGGTACTCATTCTTTTGCTGATTACATCTGCATGGCATCTGTAGCATACGTTCCTTGTCTTTGATAGGTTGTGGTGAGTGGAAGTTATAATTTGATATTCTTTGGTGCCATCTACTGCTCAGAAAACATCATGCATTGATTTGTTTGTTGGTTTCCTTGGGCTTTTAGAACTTGAAAAAGGGAATTTTCTGGAAACGTATTGTTGTCTAACATGAAAGCTCATATTGATGATAAGCTTTACAAATAGTGTGAAAATCCCTGTCCTTTTTTGATCTTTGCAAAAAATAAAAGCACCACAGCCTGGGTTCACAGTGTACTGCTGCATAGAACACCACTCAGTCATTCTATTCAGCATTGAAGCCCGCACAATGCTAAACATGTCCTACTCTAGCCAAAAGGAAAAAAAGATTTGCCTTTAGAAATACTTTAAGTACTTTGATTAATGAGAGTTCTTCTCTGGCCAATCATTTCAAAAATATAAGTCCTCCCATCTGGTGCCTATTACAATGTGAGATGTGATTTTTTTTTTTCTGGCTGCAATATGGCATATATTCTAGATGTGTCAGTTTGACACTAACCCCCTTGCTGGTGCAGTAACCAGCCTGAAATCTGTTTTGACATTCCGCAGCACAAAGCTCTGTGCTGAGGATATGACATTTGCATGGCTGATGGCTCTCGACTGTCAATGACAATTCAGTGCCTATTGACAATGAGAAACCATTTAGAGTAGTTCCCATTTATTTGACCATGTTAGTTATGATATGGTGATCACATGCAGGCTGAAGGCTTTATTGAATAAATTGAAAGCCTTTAGCCTGCAGATGAAAACTGCCAGGTAATGTAACTGTCAGATACAATTGCATTATTAAAATATCATAATAATTATAATAATAATCTGATAATCAGGCTTTGTGAATGGTCCTGAAAGTAAAATAACCCATTGAATACATTCTAAAAGGTTCATGGAGCACAATGGTGATACCCCATTGTACTCACTTTACCGCAGAGTACTAGATGAATGGCCATGTTTATATACACACATTCATACTGCACAAAGGTATCAAGGAAGCGAATGAACAGCAACAATGGTTGTATGGTTACACAGGCAGTGTTAATACAAATCCTTGGCTTTGTGACTAACCTAAAGCACAGACCAAGACTCGTACATATTTTTACACTCAGCATAGTTTACTCAGTGTGTATATGGCTGTGGTAGCAACATTAGATAAGAACTGCAAAAAAAAAAAAAAAAAAGTCACTTCATCACCCTATGTAAATTAAAAAAAAAAATGAATGGGGGGGATTTACAATTTATAAGCTGAGAAAACAGAGCAGATCTTGCTCCTAATTAAAGAGGAAGTAAACTTTGTACCTATAGGTAAGTCTATAATAAGGTTAACCTAGAGGTGCTGTAAATATCTACTAAACATACACCATTTAGGAGATAGTTACTGTACAGTATATGCAGTATATCGGCGCATGCTCTCTGCAGGAACCGACACTCGGCCAGAGTCCGCGGACCCGGAAGGAAGACAGGTGAAGATGGATGCGGCTCCAGCGGTGACAATGAGGGCTTCATTTTCAGGAAAGTTTCACATAACGTGCTAGTATGTGATGCATACTAGCACATTATGCCTTTACTTTGCAGGCCATAAAAAAACCCCCAAAAAACTTTGGTTTACTTCCTCTTTAACAAAAGGGACACACAACCCTTTTTTTAGTTGAGAGTGATCTGCTACATGTTCAGATACAGCTGCATGCCCTGGTTTCCTCTGGAGCCTACAAACAAGCAGATGTACTGTCAATGCAGCACCTATTCCCTGCGCTCTGAGTGGTGCAATCCTCTATCCAACCTTACTGTAGGCTTGTAGATGAGAACAGATGACACGGCAACTTGATCATGCTTCAGCCTTGCAGCCCCTCGCTGGACCAGGGTGGTCCGGAAACACTATAAACGACAACAAACACAAGGACGCACCGGCCTAGTGCATTATCTCTTAGACAGGTTTATTAAAATAATAGATTAAAAATACTCACAAACGAGTTTCTTGATAAAAAAGCACATCAAATAGGCTCTGAAGAAGAGGCGCTGCCTCGAAACACGTAAGCCTGCACAGCTTCAGGGGATGATTCAATCCCGATCTTGTTGCTGAGGATTTTTTATCTATTTGATGTGCTTTTTATCAAGAAACTCGTTTGTGAGTATTTTTAATCTATTATTTTAATAAACCTGTCTAAGAGATAATGCACTAGGCCGGTGCGCCCTTGTGTTTGTTATTGTTCCTCTGGAGCCTAGAAGCAGGGGGGGTTTGTGCTGCAGCTTCAGAATTCACCAAAGGAACGGAATGAGTAACCACTTCAACTCTGGAAGGTGTGACCTTCGTGACCAGGCTATTTTTTGCAATACGACACTGCATTAATTTACCTGACGATTGAGCGATCGTGCGACGCTGTACCCAAATAAAATTGATGTCCTTTTTTTCCCCACAAATAGAGCTTTCTTTTCGTGGTATCTGATCACCTCTGCGGTTTTTATTTTTTCCGCTATAAACAAAAAAAGACAGACAATTGTGAAAACAATGTTTTTTTACTTTCTGCTCTAAAACACATCCAATAAAAAAATGTAAATGTAGCACTGCTTACCAGAGAGATCGCCAGGTAAAAATGGATTTTTGTAAAATCTTACCGGAAAATCCTTTTCTCTTAAGCTCATTGACAGATGTAGTCCTCGTTGATTAATAACAACTCGGGTTATACTGCCCTCTACAGGAGTAAGGACTAGACAGGAAAGAAAACGTTCTGGCCACACCCTAGGGGCAGTCCCAGAGGGTATATCCTCTCACTTCCTGCTACAGCAAATCAGTTATGTCACAAAGCAGTGTTTAGAGAATTTAACCCAACCCAACTCAAAACCAGAGGGGCGGGTACTACGTCTGTCAATGAGCTTAAGAGAAAAGGATTTTACGGTAAGATTTTACAAAAATCCATTTTTCTCTGTCGCTCATTGACAGACGTAGTCCTCGTTGATTAATAACAACTCGGGACGTCCCAAAGCAGTACCACAAAAGAGGGGTGGAATAACAGAAATCAAAATCCAGAAGGCCCAACCGGAGCCAACCAGAAGCATCAAGGACTCATCGAGCAAAAAGATGAGACCTAAGTGAAAAACCCAACAAACCCTTGAGGTAGACCAACAGTCTCCTCAGATTGCGGCCTGCCGAACCTTGCGGCCAAAAGAGGCATCTGACGATGCCATCACATCAACTTTATAAAATGATGAAAAGGTATGAACCGACGATCAAGTCATCGCCTTGAAAACCTGGATCGCTGACGCCTGATGGCGGAAGACCCAGGAAACACTAGGCGCCCGAGAAGAGTGCGCCTTAACAGGGAACGGAGGATTCCGACCCTTAATAGAATAAGCCTGTACCACCGTCTGACTGGTCCATCTAGATATGGTCGCGGCAGACACAGGCAACCCCCTTCTAGGGCTATCCGTGATCACAAAAAGTGAGTCCGTCTTACGAAACAAGTTCGTAGTAGTCAAGTGTACCCTGATTGTCCGAACCACATCCAAGGAGTGTAATGCAAACTCCCAAGGATGGCTAGTCTTAGGACACGGGGAAGGTAACACAATATTTTTATTCAGATGAAAACTCTGAAAACCACTTTAGGAAGGAAGGATGGATTCGGAAGAAGAACCACCTTATCCCTATGAACCACCAGATATCGACAAGATAATGCGGCCAGTTCTGACACCCTGCGTGCAGAAGTAATGGCCACCAAGAAGGCCACCTTCTGGGATAATGTAAGCAAGGGAATCTCCCTAATATCTTCAAAGAGAAGTTTCTGAAGAACCGACCACACTAAATTAAGATCCCAGGCGGTATGGGTGCACGCACTGGCGGAGCCAGATGTCGCACCCCCTGGATGAAATTCCGCACCAAGGAATGATTAGCCAAAAGTTTCTGAAAGAAGATTGCTAATGCTGAAACCTGACCCTTGATGGTGCTCAAGAACAGTTTCTGCTCAACCCCTTGTTGCAGACAGACCAAGATTCGGGTCACCGAATAGGTATGTGGGGGAAATCCAAGAGATTCACACCACGCAATATAAGACTTCCATGTGCTGGAAGTCGCTTTCCTTGCTTTAACTAGAGGTAGGAATAACTGAAGCTGACACTCCCTTGTCCTTCAGTACCTGGGTCTCAATGGCCAGGCCATTAAGCCAGCGATTGTAAAGCAAGATGGAAGATCGGTCCCTGAGACCGCAAATCCTCCCTGAGAGAAAGTCTCCAAGGAGCGTCCGCGACTAGCCTCACCAAGTCGGCGTACCAGGCTCGACGAGGTCAGTCCGGAATTTCCAGAATAACTGGAATTCCCTCCATCTCTATCCTGCGAAGAAGTTCCTGCAGTATCTTGAGAGGATGGAAGGCATGCCGTAGCTGATACTGCCCCCACCGGGCGATCAGCGTTTCTGCTGCGTCCGCTAGAGGATCGCGGGTGCGAGCTACAAACCTCCGCACCTTCCTGTTGAGCCAAGGTGCCAACAGATCCACATCCGGGGTGCCCCAATGAAGGGACAGCTAGTGAAAAACCTCTGGATGAAGAGGCCATACCCCTTGATCCAGAATCTGACGGCTGAAATAATCTGCCTGCCGATTTCCCACCCCCGGAGTGAACACTGCGGGGAGATCCGGAACAAACCGTTCCGTCCAACGAAAGATGCTAGTCTCCAGTGGGACTATGTCGCGGCCAACCCAGCGCGGAGCTATGGCCTGCACGCGCTCATAGGCTGAACTGGGGTGACCACTGGATCTCAACATCCAGCCCGTCGCCCAGTTCCAGCTTACTTGCTTGAAGATCTCACAGGAAACTGGAGAAAAGAGCTGTCTAAAAAATCTTTCTAAGAAAAAAAATCCTGCCAGGACCGAAGATCCCAGCAAGGCATCTAGGTCCTTACTCCTAACTAGACAGAAAAAAACTGATTTGCTGTAGCAGGAAGTGAGAGGATATACCCTCTGGCACTGCCCCTAGGGTGTGGCCAGAACGTTTTCTTTCCTGTCTAGTCCTACTCCTGTAGAGGGCAGTATAACCCGAGTTGTTATTAATCAACGAGGACTACGTCTGTCAATGAGCGACAGAGAAATTTATTTTGCTTTCTGCCTACGAGAGCAGGATCCATTGGTAGGGTCTGCTCATGGAGCTCAGGTACAGCTCAGCTTGCATGAAATGTTTCACACTGGTCCAATAGAGAGGCATATTGGACAGTGGGAAGAAACCCTCACAAGTGAGGGCACAGGCATTGTTGCAGCCCTGGTGATTGGCAGAGAAAATTGTCTTGGTGCATGCTGGGTGACTGTATAAATGCCAGGGACACGTGCTTGGGGTCTTCGCTGGAGAGTGGGGTCCCGGAGGGAGGGGGGGGGCGGCTGCCCCTCCTCTGTAGAAGCTGCCATGCGGCCTCGGATAGTCCACCTAAGAGTCTGAATGTTAGAGAGGAGCTGAACCAAGAAGTCCTGCAGAGCTGACTAGAAGGGAGACCCTGGAAAGGATCTGATTCTGTCTACACTACAGTTAGAACAGATTTATGGCATGGGGCCTGTCATGTGAGGGCCATCCCTCAGTGGAAGAGTCAGTGGACAGGTGTCAGGAAGGGGATTCTAGAGAGTGTCCTGAAGATAAAGTAGTTGCTTCAAGTCTGCTAGAGAAAGCAGGGGGACTTAATTCTTCCATACAAGTTGCAGTATGATTAAAGCAATGTCTCTGCTTCCAAAAATAACCTGTTGAGGCCAAGTGAGAATTGTCCTTATCCATTGTGACTAGTTCAGTTGGAGTATCCCACTATTTCCTTCTCACATCCAAGTTCCACAGTAAATACAAGACCATATACCCTGGACTGTTTATTGAGTAACGAGCAACTGGGAGTAAGGAGGGATGTATGAAAAATCCCCTAGTGACTGTCTGCAGGTAATCAGAGGGACACTCAAGAAGTCATCACACAGCAAGCCCTATGGTGGACAGTGCTACATAAAAAAGTGTCAGTGAAGAAAGTGATGTCTGCTTTACAGTGATCAGTGCAAGTGTGCTTCCAAGTTATGGTCAAAAAACCAATAACCTGAGATGCAGTGATTGGCACGTCAGCGGTTGTGTTAGTGCACGTGCTGTAGAAGAAAATGTCTTCCGTGCAGTCAGTAACAGCAGGAAAATTTTCAACAGCAGTTTGGTTAGCATGTGAACGAAAAAGTGTGACCGGAGCAGTAGTAGAGACAGAAGAGGCAGATGTATGTGTGTCCGTGGCAGGGAACACAACCTGCATTGCAGTACCATTCGTGCAGGCTGAGCAGTGTTGTGGCAGCAGCAAAGGGGTTACTGCACCAAGGGCGCACCAAAGAGATCTGCCTAGCAGGAAGAGCCACCACCAGAGAGTCATCTAGTCTGGGGACATGGGCAGAGTTGCCATCCACAGGCCGCTAATCCGAATAGAGGAAGGAAGCTGAGACGTCACTTCCACCGTTCGGTGTAGCTGAGGAGAAGAAATGTGTGTGGAGGAGCAAGATGACGTATGCCGGAGTGAGCTGGAGCGCAGGGGCTATCCCACGTGTTGGCGGAGAGCCTGCAGAGCAGACTGAATCACAAACTCTGATCCTGTTGGATACAGGGGTGCGATTGATGCCCAAGGGGAGTCTGGCATTGTGCAGCAGAGGAGCGCGGAGCATCTTGGACTGGTATGTAATAATAATGAATAAAAAGTCCAGCTCTTAAAGTGGCAGAGGGGCGTCAATGGATCCAGAAGTTGAAGTCCTCCAGTTCATCCAGTGAGAGGGAGGCAGGGACCATTGATGTGGGGGTCACTCAGCTTTGAGTATCGATACGGATCCCTGGAAGAGGGAATCGATGAATGGGGATCAGATGTGGAGACTGAGTGGAACTAAAGGAAGAAGAAGTCCGTCCAGTTCACTTAGTGAAGAAACCGAGGCAGCGGTCGTTCGTATGAGGTGTGCAAGGTATCTCAGATTCTGTGAGGCCTATGCTACAAGGGTCCCAGACCTATCCTACCCTGCACCTACTGTATGCTTGGACCCGAACGATGCCTACTCTAAACTGAACACAAAAGTGGAGACCCGTA
The DNA here is from genome assembly GCF_965119305.1 of Pelophylax lessonae. NCBI lineage: Eukaryota > Metazoa > Chordata > Amphibia > Anura > Ranidae > Pelophylax > Pelophylax lessonae. The sequence goes on along the minus strand of NC_138769.1, from coordinate 311,738,643 downwards.
TGCCCCACCTGGGAGGGGAGAGAGGCAGAAACTTCCCAGGTTCTCTCCTTTCCAATTACTTATCCAGAGGAAGGTGGCCATTGAATATGGATACAATTATCCATATGCTCCACGGGAGGTAATGGAGGAAATCAAAAGTAAAAGGGGGGCCTGGTGTGAGGAAGCTGTCCGAGACTTTTTATATGTCCCTAAGCTGCATCAGAACCTTTCCAGGCCACAGCTATGGCTATCCATCAAGGAGAGTTGGGATTTGGAGCGGTTGCCGGTGGCGTGCGTGCATATTCCAGACCCGGAAGTGCAGAATCACGTACCTGTACATGATTCTGCGCAGAGGAGCCGCTGCCACGCAATAAATGTACGTGGGGCGGTCGGCAAGGGGTTAACTTCAACCACTACAACCCAGACCCTGATAGAGAAGGAGCACCAAGGTACAATACCCTGCTTGATCATTATCAAGGGACAGCTTAGTGGCAATTCAAGCATATAAAGTCAGCCTACATCTCTTGCTTGGGGATTTTAGAAACAGTCAGGTACATAAGCATTTCTATAGAAGCAGCATGTGCATCCAGTGTGGGTAACCCTTTTTGCTACCAGTTGGGATGATCTGTCAATCCCATGGGAGGACAGAAGGACTGTATCAAGTCCTCAGTTTGCACTCAATTTACAGTTTTGGGCATCCCATGCCTTCCCTTACCTATCCAATTTCACCCCTTAATAAACCAAAAACAAAACAAAACACCCTGGACTGGTTCTTGAAGTCTGTGCGTGTGAAAAAATCTTATTGCCTGACTGCATGCATGAGGGAAGATTTAAAAATCCAGCGGCCCATACAGGTGTAGCACTATACAGGTCTACTGTATCTGCTTCAATAATGTGGCACAAACCCCTTGCACCAGTTTTCTTGTGCCATTATTATCGTGCAGGAAAATTTGTATTTTTTTGCTACAAAATTACTTAGAACCCTCCAAACATTAAAGAATGTTTTTTTTTTAGCAGAGACCCTAGCCTAGAGAATAAAATGGCGATCGTTTCAATATTTTATGTGACAATTATTTGCGCAGTTGTCTTTCAAAACGCAATTTTTTTTTTGTATGTTGTGAAAGATGATGTTACGCCAAGTAAATAGATACCTAACATGTCACGCTTTAAAATTGAGACAAACTACAGTACTTAAAAATCTCCATAGGCGACACTTTAAACATTTTTACAGGTTACCTGTTTGGAGTTACAGAGGAGGTCCAGTGCTGGAATTATTGCTCTCACTCTAACTCTAACCATCGCGACGATACCTCTCATATGTAGTTTGAACACTGTTTACATATGTGGGCGCGACTTACGTATACGTTCGCTTCTGCGCGAGCACAGAGGGACGGGGCGCTTTTAATTTCTTTTTTTCCTATTTATTTTCCTATTTATTTTTTTATTTTTACACTGTCCCTTTAATTTTTTTTGATCACTTTTATTCCTATTACAAAGAATGTAAACATCCCTTGTAATAGAAATATGCATGACAGGTCCTCTTTATTGAGAGATCTGAGGTAAAAAAGACCTCAGATCTCTCATTTACCTTTAAAGGCAAAAATAAAAAGAAGTCATTTTGCCTTTAAGAGAAGAAAAAAAAAGCATTCCTTTAAGGTCAAAAGGGACGTCAGATGTTACTCAGGTCCTCCAAGGGCATAGAGCCGAGTTGGAGCTATCTTGTCCTCACTCGGCCTCCTGCCAAGGCACCCGACAGATCGGTTCCACCCTGGGCTAACCAGCAGGTCTGGGAAGAGGGGGCACCCCTCCCGCCACCTCTAAAAGTGATTCCGTGACAATTGCACCACCGGGATCACTTTTATCAGACGCAGAATTGCCTGCAGTACAAAAAAAATACAGGAGGTTATGGCAGCTAGCTGCTGCCATAACACAGTATCTAACTTCAAAGTTATGACGTAAATGTACTGTGGGCATACAGGGGGACCCCAACAGCATGGAAAATCGGTGCGACTGGGCAGAGGGGCAATTACAGAAGGAAGCCCTGTGTGGCTCTCTGCAGCAGCTGAAAGCCAGTTTCTCCCCCTCCTACCAGCTTTCAGCCACTGCGGGGAGAGACACAGACACAGGGCATCGTTCTTGTAATTGCTTCCCCCCCTACAGCACTGCAGGTTTCCCTTTCTTATAAAAAAATAGCAAATTGTAAAAAATAATAATAATAATTAAACAATGTAATAAAAAAAATTGAAAAAATTGTAAAAATAAAATAATTGTAAACATTTTGAACATCTTTAAAAAAAATTATTATTTTTTTAATTTTAAAAACAATTAAAAGGGCTAATTTACACAGGTTCTCTGTTATGTTTGTGTCCGCTAATAATGATTTTCGTGTATTTTTAGTGAAAATATTGTCTTGATATATTCGGGGGGGGGGGGGGGCCCTCCCAGGTAGGCTGTACAGGGCCCTGTGATTTCTAACAGCAGCCCCGACCATGGGCGGTCGTCAAGTGGTTAATTCCCTCTTTGGGGGGGAATTAGAAAAGAGTCGTGTAGGCTATACTCCTGCACCATTCTTCTAAGCCGAGCAAATAAAGAAGATCCTACTCCTAATTAACCACTTTACCACCGGAGGATTTTGCTGTCTTACGTCCAGGCCACTTTTTGCGATTCGGCGCTGTGCGACTTTAACTGACAATTGCGCGGTCGTGCGACGCCGTACCCAAACGAAATTTACGTCCTTTTTTTACCACAAATAGAGCTTTCTTTTGGTGGTATTTGATCACCTGTGCGATTTTTACTTTTTGCGCTATAACCAAAAAAGTGCGTTTATTTTGAAAAAATAACAATATTTTTAACATTTTTTTATATGAAATTCCTCCCAAAAAATATGTAAAAATCAAATTTTTTTAAAATTTTTGGCAATTTGTTTTCTGCTACCTATGTTTGGTAAAAAAAAAATCACAATAAGCATATTTTGATTGGTTTGCGCAAAAGTTATTGCGTTTACTAAGGGAAAGATTTCTGTCACGTTTTTTTTTTTTTAACGAGTAATGGCGGCGATCTGCGATTTTTTTTGCGGGACTGCGACATTGCGGCGGACAGAGCGGACCCTTGACTGACATTTTTGACACTTTTGGGGGTACCAGTGACATTACTGCAGTAATCAGTGCTATATATATGCACTGCTACTGTAAAAATGACACTGGCAGGGAAGGGGTTAATTTTATTGGAGAGGGAGGGGTTAATGTATGCCTGGGGCTTACTAACGTGTGGGGGGGGAGGTGACTGAGTGAGCCAGGGACAGATCGGATGTTCAGCTATGCTGAACACTCTGATCTGTCACTCCCTGTCACTTAGGAGATCCGCCCGCTCTGTTTACACAGGCGGGTGGATCTCCAAACTAGATTCCCCAACGATCGGGGCAGAGCAGCGGCGATCGCCGCCGCTCCTCCCCTGGCCCGACTCCCACTGTGAATGAAAACAGCGGGAGCGTGCCTCCGGCGGTGCGCGAGCGCCGCCTACAGGGGGAGGAGTCCAGCAACGTAGGTCTACGTCGCTGGACAATAACGAGCCACTGTGCCGCAGTAGAGGCACAGTGGCCAGAGGTAAAGTGGTTAACAAAGGAACACAAGCCTCTTTGTCAATTAGGACTGGTCTGCTCCCTGTTCTGTATAGTGAACCTTTTATTTTTGACTCAGCTGCGGTGTTTGCTGGATAGCATTATTAGCTCATCCATTGCTTTCACTTGCTGCCTGGAATTCCTCAAAAAAGGAAAATTATAATCGTCTTGGGTCTACTTTATGTTTTTAAGCTTATATGGTTTTTTATTTTATATATGTGTTTTATTAAATGCATGCAAGATTTATTTAAATATTTGTAAAATTAAAAATACAGGAATCTCAGAGCACTATGGGTTATGGAGTGACAGTACAGCAGTAGACGCTTGGCTTTGTCTGAGTGGGATTTCCAAATGAGACATTTGATTAGGGATGAGCCATTGTTGACTTCAATCGCATTATTTTTAATTCCTGGAAAAAATGTAAAAAAATATTAATGCACACACCTCTATACATACATTTTATATTGTATGCATGGCCACAACTTTTCTTTTGTTGTGGATAGAAGAAGTTAAATAGATGATTTAAAGAGGAAGTAAACCCTCCTCAGGAAGTTGTACCTATAGGTAAGCCTATGATAAGGCTTACCTATAGGTACTGTAAATATCTCCTAAACTTGCACCGTTTAGGAGATATTTACCTTTAATGGAGCCAGTGACGTCACTGGCGCATGCGCTCTGAAGGAACGGCTGATCGTGCCGTTCCTTCAGAGCCCCGTGCCGTGACCGTCGGCTCCCGCGCGTGTGCGCGGGAGTGACGTCACCGCGGCTCCGGCCAATCAGATGGCCGGATGCTGCGATCCCGGAAGACGGGCGACATGTCATGTCGCCCGTCATACAGGTAAGAGAGCGGCACGGCGGGGGCTCGTTCTAAGGTAAGTATTTCATAATGCATACTAGCTCATTATGTCTTTCTCTTGCAGGTTGTAAAAAAAAAAAAATTTTTAAAACGAGTTTACAACCTCTTTAACCACTTTACCGTGATTCGGCACTGTGCGACTTTAACTGACAATTGCACGGTCATGCAACACCGTACCCAAACAAAATTTACGTCCTTCTTTTCCCACAAACAGAGCTTTCTTTTGGTGGTATTTGATCACCTGTGCGATTTTTACTTTTTGTGCTATGAACAAAAAAAGAGCGACAATTTTGAAAAAATAACAATATTTTTCAAATTTTTTTATATGAAATTCCCCCCCAAAAAAATGTAAAAATCTAAATTTTTTATCATTTTAGGCCAATTTGTTTTCTGCTACATGTTTTTGGTAATAAAATCGCAATAAGCGTATTTTGATTGGTTTGCGTAAAAGTTATTGCGTTTACTAACGAAGGGAAAGATTTCTGTCGCTTTTTGGTGTTTTTTTTTTTAACAAGTAATGGCGGCGATCTGCGATTTTTTTTGCGGGACTGCGACATTGCGGCGGACAGATCGGACCCTTGACTGACATTTTTGACACTTTTGGGGGTACCAGTGACATTACTACATTAATCAGTGTTATAAATATGCACTGTTACTGTAAAAATGGCAGGGAAGGGGTTAATTTTTATTGGTGATCAAGGGGTTAATGTATGCCTGGTGCTTACTAACGTGTGTGGGGGGAGGGGACTGAGTGACACAGGGACAGATCGCAGGTTCAGCTATGCTGAATCCTGCAATCTGACCCTGCCTGTCACTTAGGAGATCCGCCCGCTTTGTTTACACAAGCGGGCGGATCTCCACACTCGATTCCCCGACGATCGGGGAAGAACGGCGGTGATCACCGCCACTACTCCCCTGGCCCAACTCCCGCTGTGACTGAATACAACGGGGGCGAGCCTCCGGCGGCTCGCGCGCGCCGCCGAGAGGGGGGAATGTCTGGCGACGTAGGTTTGCGACGTAGGTTTACGTCGCCAGACGTTATCGAGCCACTTTGCCGCAGTAGAGCTCTAGTGAGCAGCGGTAAAGTGGTTAAAACCCAGATCAATTTACTTTTTGTTGTGTGTGTCTTGTCGGAGAGAATTCCCTTTACTTACTGTCTCGCAGATGCAGCGGGAAAGGACAGGTTAGCTTCACAAAGTGAGGGAAATTGCCCTCTTAGTTGTCACTGAAACAGGTCTCCCCATTGGAAGATTTATCCTTAACTCTCGTTCTGGTGACCACTCTAAAAATTTGGATTTCTCTACACTTTCTGTCTTTGTGATAGTGGTCAGAATACACAGAGGTGTTGAATCTCTTCTCACTCTATCCACAACTTAAAAAAAAGGGTTTTGGCTCTATATACACTTTAACCACTTAAATATTGGTCACTTTGACGCCCTTCCTGCCCAGGCTAATTTTCAACGCTGTCACATTTTGAATAACGCGGTCATGCAAAGCTGTACCCAAATTAAATCCAGCTTCCCCGGCCCCTCTTATGTGTAAGTCACCCTGTGTCTATTAGGGGCACAGGGTGACCAAGAGCCCCAGTTGGGTCTGCACTAATCAGACTTGCTGTACAACCACACTGGACTCAGCATTTCGTGTTGCCCCAGGTTGTCCTGGGTTCTATATGTAGGGTTTGTGTTGAAAGAGTGAGGGGCTCTTTCACTCGGGACAATAATATTTCTGAACAGCGTCCCTCAGGAAATATGTGAAGATGAACAGATTGACTTGTCAGATTGCTAGATAGTGAGGTGGGGCGGGGTTTGTTATTGTTAAGTACCTGCATTCCATTGTTCTATTGTTGTTTTGTCTGCCTTAAGATCAACTTATTTATCTTTCAAATATTTTTATTGAATTTTCAAACATACAAGGAAAGAAATCAAAACAGTCAGGGTAAAATAAAGTAACTTGCAGGTATTTCACTTAAGTAACTTTTCAGATGAGCTTAAAACAGGATAGTCATGTCAATTACCGTAACAACCATCAACAAAATAGCAGTTCGTGACCATGAACTATAATTATTGCGATCCCACTTATGTCTATATATCACATTATAGAACTAGTAGTGCAATCTGTCTGAACTATTCTATATATAGTATACATTTTGTGCCCTCACTTCCGTATATGCGTATCGTACCACTGAGTCCATGGATACCATTCTTGTACCTCTCTTTGATACCTGCCCACAGTGGGTGCCATGAGCAGTTCAAAGGTTTTATGCGTTTGGACCGTAGCTATCACTTCTGATAGAACAGGTATGCACACCTCCTTCCATTTCCTGGTGATACAAATCTTGGTAGCGAGTAATACTTTAATTACAAGTTTGCGAGCCTTTGGGGGGATTAATGCTATCGGAACATGGAGCAAAGCCATGTTAGGGGATGGGGTCATTTGGTGCCCTATAACATCAGAGATCATTTTAAACACACTCTTCCACAACGTCATAACTGGTGGACACTCCCACAAAATATGCATCAGCGTACCGTGCTTACCACAGTTTCTCCAACACATGGGCGATGCTGTAGGCGCAAAGCGCGCAATCACTGTAGGGGTCATGTACCATCTCAGGGATACTTTGAGGTACAGTTCCCTTAGGGATGCACTCAGAGTTGCTTTATTGCTCATCACTATGGCTTTTGTCCATTGGGATGTGGAATAGGTAGCCCCTAGGTCTTGTTCCCATTTTAACAAGGGGGGAGTTTTAGTGAAAACCCCTTTTTCATCTAGTGCAGAGTATATCAGGGATATGCCTTTAGCAGGTTGTAAAGGTTGGGACAGGTATTGCCATATTCTGGCAGGAACTTTGGACTGAAGTTGTGGGTTATGATGTATGCAAGAGACAATTTGGTTGTATCTGAACCATTCGCCACTACCCAAGTGCCATTTGGCTGCCATCGTCTGAAACGGTTGCACGGTTTCTGCTTGGTATAGATCTTTTATACGGATAGGGGGAGATTGCCGCCAGGCCGTGAGGTCCATGTCGGGTACTATCTGGGTCAGACCCGACACTGGAAATGGGATCGTTACTACAGGTGTGTTCTTCCATTTGGTGTGTGTAAGGTGCAGCCATGCCGTCACCGACGCTCGGATCGTTGGTGACACATAACGTGGGAGGTGAACCCCTCATCTCCTACTGCATACCCAGGTGAACAGATCACGTTCCGGGGTCACTGCCCGTTCCATCATGCCCCAGAGAGTATCCGGGACCTGCTGGAACCATGCTCGCATTTGCGATATAATTGTGGCTATGTAGTAGTCCATCAGGTTCGGCATGGATGCACCCCTCACTGCTTTAGATTTCATAAGGATACTCTTCGCACATCTAGGGCGTTTGCCCTGCCACAGGTAAGTGGATACCATGCCTTGGAGGGATTGTATAAATGATTTGGGAACCGGGATCGGTAGCGATCTAAACACGTATAAGATCTTGGGTAGAGTGCACATTTTGAAGGCTGCTAATCTCCCTGACCACGTAAGTTCAAATTTGGCTAGGGATTGAAGTTCTGTAGCTAGTTGGGATTTTAGAGGGATGTAATTAGCTTGGAATAGGCTGCTGGCGGTGTTAGTAAGTTTAATTCCCAGGTAGGTTATGCCCGAGTCTGACCACTTATATGGAAAGGATCGGGTGAGAAGATTTCTCGTAGTGCCATCGACCCCCAGATCTAGGATGCATGATTTGGCGTCGTTGACTTTATAAAGGGATATAGACCCGAAATCGGTCAAAATTTGTCTGATACGTGGTAGCGACGTTGCGGGATTCGAGACCATGAGAATAACATCGTTCGCGAATAGGCTAATTCGATGCTCCATTGAATTCACGTCGATTCCGGTAATGTTAGGATCAGTCCTAATTTTCTGAGCCAGGGGTTCTATTGCCATATTAAAGACTAGAGGGGACAATGGGCAGCCCTGCCTCGTCCCATTCGTAATCACAAACGGAGACGAGAGAGTGCCGTCCACTAACACCTGTGCTGAGGGGCCGGCATATAAAGCCATTATTGCAGAATGCATTCTGCCCACAATGCCAAAGCGCCTGAGGACCTCACGCAGATATCCCCAATGCACTCTATCAAACGCCTTCTCTGCGTCCAAAGAGAGGAGCAGAGAAGGCGTTCTGTCAGTGCGAGCCGCATGAATGATATTGATAAGACGTCTGGTTGCGTCCGCTGATTGCCTACCCTTGGTAAAGCCTGCCTGGTCCCTATGAATGAGTAGGGGAAGATATTTCATGAGTCTAGTGGCTACTGTCTTGGCATAGATTTTCACGTCCGTATTCAGTAACGAAATCGGCCGAAAGTTTTGTGGCGTGTCGGGTTCCTTGCCTGGTTTTGGCAGAGTGATTATGGTTGCCTTAAGCATTTCGGAGGGAAACAAGGACGAGGACGCCGCCTCGTTGAAAACCGAGCAAAGGTGTGGTGCAATTACGTCTTTTAGTTGAAGGTAATATTCATTGATCATGCCATCCGGGCCAGGAGACTTCCCCCGACGGCAATGAGGAAATGGCAGACATCACCTCTTCAACTGTGAATGGTTGATTCAGTAATTCTGTCTGTTGTGGGCTCAGTGAGGGAAGCGCGATGGAGTCTAGGAAACCATTAATAAGCTCCGGGGTTGGAGAGGACGTTTGCGTCTCTTGGAAATTGTACAGTGAGTGGTAGTAGCTACTGAAGGCGTCTGCTATTTCTTTGGGGTCATGTACCTTATTACCTGTGGCAGGGTGTTTAATAGAGTGTATTTTATGTTGTACCCTTTGACCTTTCAGCCTGGCGGCGAGCATTCTACCTGCTTTGTTACTCGTGGCGTAAAGCTTAGCTTTTGATTTTTGGAGGTTACGCTCATACGAATCAAGAAGGTGCGATCTAAGTTCTTGCCTTAGTACAGTTAATTTCTGCTTAAAGGCCGTGGAGGGAGTTGATTGGTTTTGGGCATCCACCGACGCAATTTCTCTCGTCAGCTCATCTATAGCTTTGGAACGCTGCTTGTTCGTTTTATGTTGCAATTGTATCAATACCCCCCTACTAAAAGCCTTGTGGGCATTCCAGAGGACCGCAGACCCCGATACCGACCCCGCATTGTTCTGGAAAAACTCTGTTACTTCTTGTTTGAGGATAGCAGCATTTGCCGGGTGCTTGAGCATTTCTGCTCGCGCTCGCCAGGGTTTATCCGAGCGGGCCTTAGGGGATACCGCAAATGTGATGCTTACAGGGGCATGATCAGACCAGGTTATCGGGGCTATCTCGGAGTCTACGGACCTCTGGAGGATCGCTTTATCAGACAATATAATATCAATACGAGCATATGAATTGTGGACCGCAGAATGATGCGAATACATCCTATCAGTAGGGTGGTGGCACCTCCATATGTCATACAAGTCATTTTTGTTCATAAAGCCCTGTAGTGACGGCTGGAGCCTATTAGAGGTAGTTGAAGAGTCCAAAGATCTGTCCGGGGGTAAATTGTAGTCTCCACATAGGAGTAGGGGGCCTTTTTGGACTTTCCGGATAGTGCAAAGTGTACGTTTCAAAAATCTCAACTGATGAACGTTAGGGGCATACACTGAGGCTAAGGTTATGGGCATGCCGTCTATGGTGCAATTCAGTATAAGGTAGCGACCATTGGGATCAGCTGTGGAGGAGCACAGTGTAAAGTCCAGAGTTCTGTGGACGGCTATCATTACTCCTTTCCTTTTTCTGGGACAAGAGGCTGTGTATATCAAGGGGTAGTCCCTGTGATAGCAAGTGGGAGCGTGGGAGTCCAAAAAATGTGTTTCCTGAACACATACTATTTGCTCATGATGCTTGAGAGCAGTACGCCAAAGTGAGGCTCGCTTGGCCAGGTGATTCAGACCGTTAGCGTTCAGTGACAGGATCTTAACCGTCATTGGAAACTAAAAGGCCGCATGTGGTGTAGCTACTCACTGTTCGGATGTGACTAAGCAAGATTAGGTGGCAGCTATGTGCTCCGGATACTGTTTGGAGATGACAGCTGTAGTAGATTTCCTGGAGACTCTGCTTAACGTGAGCAGTCTTGATGAGTTGGTACCCTGCGGTGTATGGTGAAAACCTTTCATCTTGGCAGACGGGTAAGAACCTGCATAGAGGGAGAGGACAAAACAAAAACGAAAACAGCAAAAAAAGAAAAATGCAGAAGCTAAACATGACCAAACTGCTGGGGCAAGTAAAGAGGATGGAGATTCACGGCAACGTAGCCATCTCCCAAGGAGGGTAAACAGTTATTAGCCAATCGGGCTAAGGGGCTCCAGGCATTCCGCCTATGAAGCCTGCATCCACAAAAAAGCATAACGTAACAGGTGATGCGGTTGGCATAGTGCTCGTTTAGAACTTCAATCGTTGTGGGCGCCGCCCTGTTGCACTGTGTGCCATTGCTGGGGAATGCGACTTGGGGATTTCTTTGCTCCAGCCGGAGGAGCAGGTTCTGGGATAATGCCCCAAGATTGCAGTAATGAGAGACCTCTCTCCAGAGTTGTGATGCTGAATGGGGAGCCATTTTTCTCTACCACAATTTTTGAGGGATGCTTCCATTTATATGGGAGATTATGGTTCCGAAGAGCCTTTGTAATCGTGGACAGCTGCCGTCTCATATCTAAGGTGTGCTTGGATAGGTCCGCAAAAATTTGTACATTGGCGTACGGTTCAGGGAGGTGGCCCAACACCCTTGATTTCTGTAGGAGAGCTTCTTTGATGTGATAAAAGTGTACACGCAGTAAGGTGTCACGAGGAATATGTTGAGGCAGAAAGGGAGGTTTTGGAACCCTGTGAATGCGATCTATGGTTAGATCCAAAGGGGACGCTTCAGGTAGGAGGGCTGTGAAAACTTCCAGGGCACATTTGTGTAGCTCTGTCGGTGTCACTGATTCAGGGATGCCCCGGATCTTTAAATTGTTTCTTCTGGAGCGATCCTCCAGATCAGCTATTTTAGCTTTAACCCACTGGCGTTCCGATAAGTTTTCCTCGTGAGCATCTACAAGTTCATTTACTGTGGCCACCATGTCAGTCATAGATGATTCAACATTGTGCACTCTTTCTCCTAGGGAGTGGACCTCTGCTGTAAATCTATTTGCCAAAGCCATGATATCAGATTGCAGGGATGTGTGAAAAGTGAACATCATGTCCTTTAAAGCAGTGTCCAGGATCGGCTTTCCCACTGTGGGGAACTCTGCTATAGGAGATGCCCCTAATTGCATAGAAAGCAGAGAGGCCTGGGCCTGGGAGTCAAGTCTAATCTTGGATTTGGCCGGGCTGGAGCATGTCGGGCTAGAGGGTTCAGGGGTGCAGGGGGACATAGTACCTGGTCGCTGTATTTCACCGGACTGCTGTTCGTCCGGCAGATCGGAGTAATGTACCCGCTGCCCCGCCGGAGCGGCAAGGCCCGAGCCACCGGCGCCATCTTGTCGACCGCTCCGGGATGGCAGGGGGAAGAAGGCTGTAAGTTTCTGCGGCCCCTTCACTCCCTTTCGCTTCCCCGTCATGTCGATCGGTGCAGGAGTGTTCCCGGGATGCAGCGGTGTGAAGATCGAGGGTGGATGCCGAGCGTAGCTGGGTAGATGTCGCTGGATTGCGGATGCTGGAGCCGGAGCGAGGGATCAGATGTCCATCACGGTCCCGCGCTAAGATCAACTTATTATGGGGTGTATATGTGTATGTGGATTGGCTGCTAAGGGGCAGGGGGGTTGTCCCACAGTGTATATCTGTTTGTGCCTGTGTTTCAAAAAAAAAAGAGTTAGATGCTTTCAGACACATACAAGCTAAGTTCAGGCTAGTTTTTGTATGTAGGGCGGCTGGAATCTTTACATATGTCCAGACTTGAGGAAGCCGTATACTGATGGAAGACCACAAGTACAGTGTGGGTCGGTTGATGCATTACAGGCACAGACTGGCATCACTTGTGAGGCACTGTTGGGGCTGCACTGTAATCAGGGCACTGATGATCAGTGCTCTGATTACCTGTAAAGTCTTCGCTGCAAGGAGATGCCACTGATCGGCTTTCCTCTCCTCCCACTATGTCAGTGTGAGGCGAGGAGAGCTGATAAACAGCACTTCCGTGTTTACATGTGATTGGCTGTAATTGGACACAGCTGATCATATGGGTAAAGCACTGCATCATTGGCTCTTTACTGAGATCGGGGTAGTGCCATATCCTATGAATCCACGGGTGCACGAGAGCAGTGACAATGGGGCGACGTCATATGACATCGTCCCAGAACGAGAGAAGAGGAGGTTAAAGTGAATGTTAACCCTAAAGTAGAATTTCAGGCTACACTTAACTAGTCCTAAAAAATCTCCCTCCCCTCCTAGCAACCAACCTGTGTAAGAAAGATGTATATATTTACCTAGTTTTAGCCAGCTCCAGTCCGGTCATGTGGTCCAACTCCCCTATGTCAGGCAATGGTGGCTGCAGGGGAGAAGATGGAGTGCTGACAATGGATGGGCCATAGGAGCATATGGCTGATATCACTGCTCACAGGCCTTCCAGCTGTTGTCGAGCACTCTCTCCCCTGCAGTTGCTGCTGGTTGATCAGGCTGAAAATAATAAGTATATACTGTACATATTTCTTATACAGGTTAGGTAGCATAGATGTTAGGAGAGAGAAGGAGCATTTCTAAATCCTTTAGCCTGGAATTCTACTTTAAGTTTAAAAGTTGGGGACAACTTTCCTTTGATACTTTCCTACTCAGTAGTTACAGTACACTGTGCAGACACATGGTATGTATGTAGTCCTGAAATAAGGATTTTCTTTCCTTCAAACCCGGCGAGTCCCCCTCCTCAAGAAGGCACATGTACAGTCATGCCATTGAACATCTAAATGATTCAGATAAGACCAAAATTTAGCTCTTTGGCATTAACTCGTTTTGCCGTGTTTGGTGGAAGAAAAATGCTAACTATGACCCTAAGAACACCATCCCTACAGTCAAGCACGGAGGTGGAAACATGATTCTTTGGGGCTGTGTCTCTGCTAAAGGTAGAGGCCAACTTTGACGCATTGAGGGAACAATGGATGGGGCCATATATTGTAAAATCTTGGATGAGAACCTTCTTACCTCAGCCAGAACACTGAAGATTGGTCGTGAATGGGTCTTCCAGCATGACAATGACCCAAAACATACCGCTAAGGCAACAAAAGAGTGGCTTAAGAAGAAACACATTAAGTTCATCGAATACAAGGAACATAGGGTGCTTCTTTTAGGGGAATTAGGCCTCTGTGATGGAGGAATGATGGCCTCCGTGGTCATCTATGGTAGACTCTACTGACACCAGGGCAGCTCTTCTAGAAAGTAGAAGCAACTCCAACTAATAGGCATAAGAAAAAAGAGAAGGTGCCTCTAAGTGCAGCATAGACAATCATTTATTGACACATGAAGATTGGGAACTTACAAGATAATAGTTTAAGCCGGGCACTTAGCAGCATCACTGGGGGTCCATTCCTGACCCTGTGGCCTATTATGCCTATATGATGGGATCTGGTTTTGTAGTTAAAAGAGCAGATGCCATACCAGCGGTAGTAGACAGCGTCTCAAGCTTGGTGGTCAGTGGGAGTAAATAAATTACATAGCACCCGTGATCAGTAGGAGGAGAAAAAATACCCCATCATTGGTATTAGTGTGAAAATATAGCTCCATCATTGGCATCAGTGGGAGGAATAGTGCCCCATCAATGGGAGGACATAGTGCCCCACTGATGGTGTCAGTGGAAATAATGGTGCCTAATCTTTTGACACAAAAGATTAGGCAACATTATTTCCACTGACACCATCAGTGGAGCACTACTAGTACTAAGTATACAATTAAAAGAAAACTGGTTACCGTATCTACATAAAGTGAATGTCTTCCCTTTTCTGTTTTGTCACTGAACACAAGATGTCACTGTAGCTCAGTCTGTATATGGTCTTAACAGATGGCATCTAAAAATATAGTGCGATAAAATGTATGGATTATATAAAAAAGAGAACTAATCCTGTGACCCCTGAGCTCTTTACAGAACTGTAAACAAACAAACGTATAAAAATAAATGTATGTGTACCAACTGTGAAATATAATGATAAAATACAAGCATCTGGTCATCCACTCATTAGTCTTTTGGTAGAAATGAAGCAAAAGTCACAATTAAGTAGTCAATCATGTTTATTTTCAAGGACGGGCATACATAATATACCTCTTCCAGTGGAAAGACAAGCATATTTGAGAACATCAGAGGTAATATTGTTTGCTGGTGAAGTGAACCTGTCTTGGCTTAAGTTCTACATAAGGTTCATTCTTATAACATGCTGCACTATATGATGAGCTTAGATGGGGAGAGGAATTTTCTGCGCTCCACAAATCCATTTCATGGTTGACATTTTTCTGATCTTTCAACTGAAAAACAAAAGTTATTATTAACTAAAAATGAGCGTAAAGTTATAAACAGGTCCTTGGCCTTAGGCTATTGAAGTTTTTTTTTGCCCCTTGGACTTCTGTGGCTTCCTGTGGGAAGTATATCCTTTCTGTTACTAAATATAAATTGATATTTCAAACCTATCAATGTGGATAGGCAGAAAAGTGTTACCAGTCCAAACTCGACTGTCCCCTCTCGTCTGGCCCTTACAGAAGTGGAAGCTCAGTCCTTGCAGACTAAGCCCTTCTATGCTCTGTGCATAAAGAACCAAAAAGGAATATGTCCATGGGACTTTTGTGAGTGGTTCTAGATAAAATGGTACAACAGGATATTAAAAAAGAACAAATTTTTTTTAACCACTTAAGCCCCGGAAGATTTTACCCCCTTCCTGAACAGGCCCTATTTTGCGATTCGGCACTGCGTGACTTTAACGGACAATTGTGCGGTCCTGCGACGCTGTACCTAAACAAATTTGACATCCTTTTTTTCCCACAAACAGAGCTTTCTTTTGGTGGTATTTGATCACCTGTGCGATTTTTTGATCATGCGCTATAAACAAAAAAATAGCAACAATTTTGCAAAAATAATATTTCTCACATTTTTTTATATGAAATTCCCCAAAAAAAATGTAAAAATCAAAAATTTTTTAAAATTTTTGGCCAATTTGTTTTCTGCTACATATGTTTGGTAAAAAAAAAAATCGCAATAAGCGTATTTTCATTGGTTTGCGCAAAAGTTATTGCGTTTACTAAGGGAAAGATTTTTGTCATTTTTGTTTGTTTTTTTTAATTAGTAATGGCGGCGATCTGCGATTTTTCTGTGGGACTGCGACATTGCGGCGGACAGATCGGACCCTTGACTGACATTTTTGACACTTTTGGGGGTACCAGTGACATTACTACAGTAAACAGTGCTATACATATGCACTGTTACTGTAAAAATTACACTGGCAGGGAAGGGGTTAACTTTATTGGAGAAGAAGGGGTTAAGTGTGTCCCTAGGGGCGTGCTTCTAACTGTTATGGGATGTGGCTTGTTGTGTAACTACAGAGATATACGATCCTGCATAGCAGGACTGTATGATCTCTGCACTTACAAAGGGGAGAATGACAGGCGGCTTTGTTTACATTAGCCGCCTGCCTTTCTCCCTCTGTAACGGACGATCGCGAATGACCGGTGGACATCGGGTCCGCCAGGCACACGCGCGGGGGTGTCCGTGAATGAGTGGGGGCGGGAGCGCGCCTCCGGCGGCGCGCACTCGCCCCCTATTGGCTCGCAGTCGAGTGACGTACCCATACATCACTTTGCCTGCACGGGGCTGACCGTCGCAGTATATGTACTTGCGGCGGTCGGCAAGCGGTTAAACACATAGAAAACACGTACAAATCAATTTTCGTAGCAGCTTCAATAACAAAAGAACAAACATGTATATACAAAGTAACACATATAGTTGCCTGTAATCTCTAAGGGCTCTTTCACACATGGAGTCCGTCGGACGGACTCAGTTTTTATCAGCGGGGAATCGATGACAGCTGTTCTCCATGTTGTGTGCGGTGACAGAGCTGTCAGGGCCCCATGCATCTCTATGGGGGAATCAGATGGGAACAGACCGTCAGTCCGTTCTCATTTGATCCCATCCGATCCGCTGGAAAATAGGGTTTTCGATCTGTCCAGATTTGACAGATCGGATGTCAGTGGACATGTCTCCGCTGACATCTGATGCCCCATAGAGATGCATGGGGGGACCGTTCAGATCTGCCCAAAAAACTGACAGGCGGATCTGAGCGGTCCGTCTGTGTGAAAGGGCCCTTAGTGTTTTGTGGGGACAGCGCCCCCTACTTTAGGAGACAGCCAGGATTGAATTTTGCCTATATCTGTGGAAAGACCATGTGCATATCTGTCCAAAGCAAACCACACACAAATGATGTTAATGGGCAAAAAAAACTCTGTTTAAACAACAACTGAAAAAACATGCTGCAGCTGACAATTTGCTTTGAACAATCTATCAATGAGTAAATCTTAAAGTACCACTTGCTTTAACCACCTCAATACCGGGGACTTTCACCCTCTTCCTGCCCAGGCCAATTTTTCGTTTTCAGTGCTGTCGCACTTTGAATGACAACTGCGCGGTCATGCAATGCTGTACCCAAATTAATTTTTTATCATTTTCTTCACACGGATAGAGATTTCGTTTGGTGGCATTTATTCACCGATGGGGGTTTTATTTTTTCTGTTTCAATCATTTTTATTAATATTTCGACAATACAAAAGTGTTGCAAAGTATAGAGCATTGAACAATCCTCGAATGCTCTATTTGGACAAAATGTAATGGTACATTGGTGGGGGGAACAGATCAACAGAGAAACTTAGAAATCAGATTATATATTTTCAGAGGTCACAGGTATACCATTAGCTATCAAATATAAGGAACCATTTGGGAGTGTGCTTTGTGAAAACATGGATATGAAGCAATACAAAATATTCTAACCACTAGTAGTAGGGTATCTATATATTCATTGCTTAGGTCTTTATATAGAGCATTGAAGCCCCAGACCCTTAGACCAGAACTGTCTCCAACCGCATACACCGGTCATAGACCACTCCGAATGGGAAGCCCACAACTAGCAAACCCGGTTCTCAGCAAGCGCTAAACATTTCCAAGTATTGTAATGAACCCAGTTATGGGGTTACGAACCCCCCCAATGTAACATTTTAACCTCAAAAAAAGGAAAGAGGAAACATAAGAGATATGATGTCAGACTGGTAGGTGTCAGAGAAGCAATAAAAGGAATAAGAAAAGAAGAAGAGAAGAAGAAAATAGATGGGTAAGTCTGTCCGGGTGTCCGGCATGTCAACATGTTTGTGTGATTAGGTTTGTTCGTCAAGAATCTGTAAATAGGCAAGCCAGGGGGACCATATTTTGTCAAATGTAGTTTGTTTGTCTCGTAGTCGCCTATATGATACAAGCCCTTGTTTAACCGCCAGCCAAATCTATCAGGTTGCATACCCGGTGGGAACAGGGGATTTCCAAAAAGGGGAGCAACAGGGATGTGTGCAGAATGCAAAGGCCATCTTCTACAGCTCATATCCCACTCTTGTAGTGAGTGGGAGAGTTTAGGGCAGAGGATAGCTTTACGATGCTTCTGTTGAATCCAAAGAATTAGATCAATTGCAAGTGGAGAGCATGCCTGGGGCTCTATGGAAACGCAATCTGGACGATAATGTTGGCTATGAAGTTGGCTTAATTGGGCAAGCTATGCAGCCACATATTTCCTAATGTCAGGCACACCTAGTCCACCGGAATCTTTGGGAGCATACATTGTGGTCCAAGCTATTCTGGAACCCTTGGGTCCCCAAATGTAATGAAAAATTTTTGATTGAAATTGTTGCATGGCATGAATAGGGACCTGGATTGTGACATATTGCTATTGCAAGGGTTTTGATAGCTATGACAACCAAAATGGGGATAGTGGGCATCCCTGCCAAGTACCCGATAAGATTTGTATTAGGTTAGATTTGTGGCCACGCATAACTATCCGGGCAGTAGAGGAGCTTTATAGTGAGCATAGCGAGGCCATAAACTTGGGACCAAAATTCCATCTCAACAATACCCGGAAAGGGAAAGACCATTATAGGGAGTCCAAAGCTTTGCGAATGACAGCAGAATCCCTGTCCTATTCGTCCCACCATCGCAAGAGGAATGAAGTATGGATACAAGGTCAATTGCTCTGCGGACCTGGTCGGCTGTCTGCCTATGTGGCAGAAAGCCCACCTGATCTGAGTGTATATAGTCAGCAATTGTCAGCAACAGGTGTGACCAGAAATGTGCGGACTGCACAGAGAATATCAGGCACAAGTAAAGAGTAAAATAATATAATTTATTTAAAAATAAGTGAATATCACAAATATAAACACACCTCCAGAAAGCTACAACTGTGTAAATCAAACAAAATAACCAAACAATAGTGACACACGGTGAACAACTGCTCAAACCAAATATATGCAGAAAACAGGATAAACGACTCGTAATTGTAACAGAGCCGGGGTCATACACGGGAGATCAAGCAGAGGGAGCTAGGAACAAGACAGAACAGGGAGAGGGTTACAGGAGACGGAGTAAGCAGGAAGGAAGGAATCAGGCTGCAGGGTCAGGATCAGAGTCCAGGATCAGGATGCAGGGACACAGGAACGCAGGTCAGGAGCACATGGAGACCACACCAAGGCAGTGAGGAGGAGCATTCACAGGGTTTAAATACACTTCCTGCAAGCAGCATCAGGTGATGACTGATTTCATGAGATGTCAGCTTCTGACTGTTGAGAGCACCCGCTGGTGGACACTGGAACTGCAGCCTATGGATCTGGGAGCTACAGTGCCACCAGCAGGTGAGCTCTTTCCTGACAGCAATAAACCTCAATAGACGATATGTAAGAATTTTGGTGAACAACTTCAGGTCGGTATTAATTAAAGATATGGGTCGATAGATGGCTACATCACTGTGATCTTTGTGGGGTTTAGGGATAAGGGTAATGAATACTCTATTTGATTCAGCGTCTATTGGGTCACCCTGTTGGATGGTTTTGAAATATTGTATTAAGGTGGGGGCCAGTAAAGAAGCAAATTTTTTTTTAAAAAAGGGGTGTGAACCCGTCCAGACCTAGTGCTTTGCCCAAAGGGGCATGTTTAATGGCAGCCAACACCTCCTCCACAGTGATCTCTCTTTCTAGAATGTCAGTGTTCATCAGAGAGAGTTGGAATGGGGAGCTGGTCAACAAAATTGTTGAATTTCAATTGGTCGGTGTCACCCTTGTCACCATATAGATTTTCATAGTATGTCTGAAATGCTTGTAACCCCAGTTTAGGATTTTGGGTATAGAAGCCATCAAATTTCCTAAGTTTGGGAATATGAGGGGGGGCGCCTGGGAGCCAGTCTTATTGCTAGGAGTTTACCTGGTTTATCGGCTTGTGAGTAGAACCTGGCTTGTGTCCAGCATTATTGTTTTTTCCGCCTTTGTAGTAAGGCATACATTTAATTCCAGACGGGCGGCCTCGTTCTGACTACATAAATCTAACGGGGGGTTGCGTTTATGCTCTTTGAGGAGGGTTGTTAGGTTGTCCTCTTTTTGTTTTAACAAAGCACTATAATGTCTTTTGTATCTAGCGGCCAATTGAATTAAAGAACCCCTGATTGTGGCCTTGTGGGCGGCCCAAGTGCACAAGGGGCATGTATGTGCTGGATCATTCAGGGAGAAGAACTCCTTTAGAGCCATCTCGATATCGAGGCAAATAGCCTGATTGCTGAGGTGAGATTCATTCAGCCGCCAGGTACGGGAGGATACTGAACTTTGCAAAGAAGAAGAGAGGACTATTATAGGGCAGTGATCAGACCAAGGTGTCTCCAGAATGTTTGAAGATGTGCATAGAGGTAAAAACCTGGTTGTTGTAAGGATGTGGTCCATCTGCGAGTACGTCAAATGGACACGAGAGTAATAAGTAAAATCGCGTTTTGTAGCGTTGAATTCTCTCCAAATGTCCACTAAATCATAGTCAGGCAACAGTTTCGCAAATTTAGTACCCAGTCTTGTGGGCTTCAAAATGTAGGATCCTGGAGGATGTGTTTTATCCAATGATGAGTCTAAGGTTATATTAGAATCCCCACCCATTATTAGTGTTCCCTCAAAGAGGGGGGACAATTGTTGAAGTCGATTTTGAAAAAAGGGGAACTGGTCCCTATTCGGAGCGTAATAGGTGAGTAGTGTCACTAAGGTACCTCTAAATCTCCCTTGACCAGGAGATACCGGCCTTCTGGATCATAGATTATCTATGAAGGAGAGAAAGCCAAGCTCTTTGCCCCACAGATAGCCACTCCCCTTTCCTTGCTTGGTGCATTTGCTAAGAAAAAAGTTGGGCAGTGTCTGTGGCGGAAGTCAGACTTGTAGGAAGTAAAAAAAGTGGGTTTTTTTTAAATAACACTATCTCAGCCCCTATCGAGTGGAAATAATTAAAGGCTTTACGCTACTTTACGGGTGAATTAAGGGCCTGTACATTGTGTGATATGAGTTTGATAGGTCTTTGTGTATGTAAACTAGCCATAGCATAGCCTGGGATGAGGTTTACTTACCTTGCCTTTCGAGACCATATTGATTGTGCGAGCCCATGGGAGCTGAACATTGAGGATACCCGGACGGAGCACCAGAAGGAAAAAGGAAGGGAAAGAAAGAGAAAGAGAATTAAGTGCCCTTAGAGGGGTGAGGACCTGAGATAAGGACCAGGAAAAGAGAACTTTAGTACAATTCAATGAAAACAATATCAATCACATTCCATATAGAAAAACAATATGTTTATCAAAAATATATATTAAGTAAGCAACAATCAGTTGCAGGCCACAAAATAGGGCCTAAGACTTCCAAAGCCACCACCCCCGGGTCAAAAATAATATGGGGGGGATCCGGAATACAGGATAGGCGCATTACTCACCGACCCAATCCAGGCTGAATATTAACTGTATTGTTAACGATGAAAGAATGCTTAATATTTAGTATGGATCATGAATATGACCATGTTATACCTGAAGCATTAGAGACATGGAGCTTATGTAAGCAACAATGGTAGACTGATGTCCTCTAGTGTAGGAAGATAAAACAGCACCTATATAGGTTTGTAACCATGGTCTACTATAAACCTTGGTTCACTACTTGGAATGAAGTTTCTTAAAAACTGAAAGAAAAAAAAAAAGGGGGAAAAACAAACTTTCAACAACTGTGTACAAGGAGCCTAGGAGAATAAGAGAAAACTGAAGAGAGATTTCTCTGAGGAGTGATTTAAGGATAGCGTCTCAGGGATTTTTTACGGTGGCCTGGACTGGGTATGTGTGGGACTTCTGGTGTTTCTTGGGGATTACCACCCAAGTGAGACTGGGCGGCCTCTGCACTTCTGCTGCGTCCAGAAGTGGAAGAAGTGTGGGAACCTGGCGATGGTGGCGGTGAAGTGGAGATGAGTCCCAGAAGTTTAAGTAAGGCTTCTCCATCCGAGAAATTGGAAAAGTTGTATGACTTGCCCTTGTAAGGAAACATGAGGCGAAATGGAAATAATCATCGATACCAGATACCCTTTGTGGTAGAGGTTGAAGCAGTAGTTTAAAGGACCGACGCTTTTGCACAGTTGCAGGTGAAATGTCTGCAAATATTTGCACGTCATGGCCTAGTAGCTGGATTGTGGGTAGCTCTCGAGCCTTTTGCATGACGCTTTCTTTCACCTTGTAGAAATGAGGCTTAACGATGTCCCTTGTCAGAGCGCAAGGCCGCAAGCGCTCTATGAGTGAGGTCCAGCTCTAATTTACTGATAGGGATATATGGAAGTAGTGAGGTCAGTAGTGTGGTGGTAGTCTCCTGGATGCCTGTAATTGATTCTGGTAACCCCTCTGATGTGGAAATTGTATTTGTATCTGGTAAGCTGGGAAAACGACCGGGAAGCGGCGGGAGAGGTGCTCCCCATAAAAGTGATCCAGTGGCAAACCTGCCACTGGGACCACTTTATGTGAAAGAGGACTGCTTGCTCTGTACGAAAATACCGGGGATATGGCAGCTATCTGCTGCCATTACACGAGTATTGAACATCAAATTAGTGACGTAAAACTGCGGCAGGCAGTAGGGAAGTGGTTAAAACCTTAGGCCTGTGCATATATACAGTGGGGGAAATAAGTATTTGATCCTTTGAAGATTGTAAATTTGCTCACTTACAAAGAAAATTAGGGGTCTATAATGTTTATCATAGGTGTATTTTAAATTATATTAATCAGGGCCAATCACGGCGGTCACATGACCTTAAGCCCCACCCCCACCTCATGGCATGTAAAACCCCTTAAGGGGCCACCACCCGCTGGCTCCAAGGGGTTAAAAAAACAAGCAAAGGACTGTTTTCTGCATTTCAATGCATGTGTCTGGCCGTGTAGCAGTGGGGGAATCCTGATTCTTGCAGCTCCTACGGATGGTGTGCTACATGTTGGCAGCCTTCGTATAAACAGTCTGTTGTGGAAATTTTGATAGACATATTCTTTAGTTTAAATAGTCATAATGTCTCCCAGTGTCAAGTTTTACTGATAATCGATATTTACAGTGATTATTGCTTTAACAGTCATTGAAAGACTTGTTAGTAATAAGATGGCAGCCATTTCTACTCATCTCTGCACATGGCTGTGTTTGTACATAAGCCCTGCCCATTGTACTTTCTGTGATTGGTGGTTGTGAAGCCACTCCCTGTAACTTCCTTTTGTTTCACTTGATGTAAATAAACCTGCTCTGCCCTGCCCTCACACAGAACAGATCAGAACTCAGAAGGAGGCACACACACTCACACTCACACTCACACTCACACACACACACACACACACACACACACACACATCATTCATCCATGGAGAGACACATAACCTCTCACACACAAACACTAGCTCTTATACAGATGCACACACATACATATCCAATGGAGAGAGACCTGGCAGATGGCATCGAAATGACCCAGCGCGTTTGTTCCTTTCTTTATCGCCGAGTGCTTGGTAAATCGTTATGCAAAAGAGCGGGCCATTTGTACTTTTCAGTACAAGCCTAT
The DNA here is from genome assembly GCF_965119305.1 of Pelophylax lessonae. Lineage (NCBI taxonomy): Eukaryota > Metazoa > Chordata > Amphibia > Anura > Ranidae > Pelophylax > Pelophylax lessonae. The sequence goes on along the minus strand of NC_138769.1, from coordinate 311,715,157 downwards.
TTATTTTCCACGACATATGGCGAGCTTGGTAGCCCTAACAGTTCCTAGCTTCACAGCGGAAAACAGGAGGGAAGTGAGTCCAGTTTTGTTACAACAAAGGCGCCGTGTGGTAAGACGTTTCATTTCAGTTTTTGAAAATTTGTGGTTTTAAACCAAGGCTTACTTTCTTTGTCCGCTGTGGAAGCTAGAAACAAAAGCTTAGCAAAAGAACCTTTTCATTTGCAGCGTTCGCTCTTTTGTATAACGGTGGGGTTATTTCTATTAATATTTGTGGCTGGGGATCAGGTCTGTTACGTTCTCAGTTAATACATCCTGGGGTTGTGAGATATATGTGTTAAATATTGCCTTGTAACATCTGTTGTAATATCAGCTTTGTTCGATGAGATAACAATATATTCCGCAGATTGTTTGGTGTGTGTGCTGGATTGGTTTTTGGCGGGAACTCGTTTATTAGTGAAACTGGGTTTTTGCTTTTGACTCTGATGTTTGAATTGAGCATATAGCAGACAGTTTTGGACTGAGTTTCTGTTTTTAAGTAGCAGATTGTATTGTGCAGCCCCAAAACCAGCATTCCACCAGGATAGCTATTGTCTCTGAATACAGCTGACCCTGTAAAACCTGTTTTTCCTGTCTTTTGTTGTTGTGTACAAAGAAGCACATGGTTGCTCAAACTCTTTGTTTTGTGCAACTCTTTTGTGTGGGCCATGTGCTCGGATGGCAGCCATTTTGTGATGTCATTTCCTTTGTGTGGGCCATGTGCTCGGATGGCAGCCATTTTGTGATGTCATTTCCTTTGTGTGGGCCATGTGCTCGGATGGCAGCCATTTTGTGATGTCATTTCCTTTGTGTGGACCATGTGCTTGGCAGCTATTTTGTTAAATGGAGTTGAGACCCATGTGACTGAAATGCTATTTTGAGCTTTAAAACATTTTTCTCTTTTTTGGTAGTTTTAAAGGGCAACTTTGTGATGTTATTTTTGCGCTGTATTTCAGTTTAAAAGTAATGTTTTTTTCATTTTAATTGAAATCTGGCATCTAGGCAGTTGTTTTTCTAGCTAGCTTTGTTCATCTCTTTGTTCATATTTAGCACAGATATATACATATCCAACCCATCAGTTTTTGTTTTTTTGTTTTTGTCTATTTTTCAGGGGTAACTATTTTTTGTTTTGTAAGTTTTTGGTTAAGCTGTTTTCCTGACAGACTCCATGGCAGCATACGTTCGGGTAGGCCCCGCCTCCTCTCCTACCTCATAGGACCCCACTCCCATAAATCTTTGCTCCCTTTCAGCATCAGTGTTCTTTTTTCGTCCTCCTCATACATACCGTGTTATGTTCCTACTTTTCCAGTCCTATACTTTGAAGCAGAAGGGGTCGTGGAGCCTCCGATAAGCCCTGGCTATTAGCAGGGTATGGAGGGGGCAATGGAAGAAATCCCTTGCAGGAGCCTGGGGTCTGGCCGAGAGAGCCCTGCTGCCGCGGGTGGCCTGTATTTGCCCGAAGAAATGGACCGGTGGTGCGCCTCTGGGACCCTTCTCTGCTCTGGGCAGGGTGGTAAGCCCTGTTATGGGACATCTTTTACTTTATTTTGTATTGCAGTGCTTATTCCTTGTGTGAATCAGTGTCTTAGGATGTTACTTACTTGGTTTGAGTGCGGGCTGGGTTTTACATGTGTTCCGGTCCGCTTCTGTTCCCTGCTTTCTGTGTCCGGCGGCTCCCGGTCTCGCCGTGGCCGCGTCTGCGGCCGCCGCTTCCGGGTTGCGCGGCGCTTCTGCGCATGCGCAGTAGCCGCCGGGCACGGGATTCGGTGCGCATGCGCGGTAGCGTTCGCCATGCCGCGAGGCGGCATATTTAAATCCTGTTGTCTGTCAGAGCTGGTGGGAAGGTCGGCACGTTGATACAGCCTCCCCCAGACTCTGACTGGCAGTTTACAGGTAAGAACCTTGATTTTTAAAGGGATTTTTGGCAGTTTTGCTTCTCTTGAGTAGTGGTACAGATTGTGTCCTTTTTTATATCTGGCTGTAGGAAGAGTTTTTGTTTCACCTTCTGTTGGTGTGATCATGGACGCTTCTCCGCCCCCTAGTGGCCAGCCCGCTCATACCAGGTATGTGCTGGGCATTTAAGGGGGGGGGGGAGGTCTCTGTGTTTGCTCTTATGTATTGCTATATATCTCTCTCTCCAGCTCTTCTAGGTCTGATCAGCAGCCTAGCGCACGCAGCGATGACAGACGTTCAAAGTCGCATCACCGGCACTCCTCATCTAGGTCCAGACGCAACTCCCCCCATAATAGGGGACGTGATGGCAAAACTTCTGGTTCAACACATCATTCTGAGCGCCCGCACGGGAAGAAATGCTGGGGATGTGGTACCATAGTAACGGATGGTTCTTCTCTGTGTAAACCCTGTTATGCCCAAGCTACGGGTGAAAGGGAGAAGTCGGACCATCATATTGAGGAAGTGGTGCATAGAGTCCTCAAAGACTCTCTAGCTGAGTTACAGAAGCCGAGTACTTCGGCAGGGCCATCCCGCTCTCCGGAAAGAGATCTTCTGGTTCAGGATCCTTTTGAGTCCTCCCAACCCAGCCATCCTTCTATCCTTCCGTCAGAGTCCGATTCTGATTCAGATGACTCCGGTTCAGGATTTGAGTTCAGCCTTGTCTCCCCTCTAGTAAAAGCGGTGAGAGAAGCCCTTGATTGGGAAGAACCAGCTGTCTCCTCCCCGAAACAACGAAAATATTTCAAGCAGCTATGCAAAGAGCGCTTGGACTTTCCATTCCTAGGGGAGCTGGGAGATATAATTACAGAAGAGTGGAGCAAAGTGGAAAGGAAAAATTCCCTGACCACAAAAATGGCGAAGTTGTATCCATTTAAACAAGAAAAGGTGAAGTACCTGGAATCTTCCCCAAGTGTGGATGCAGCTGTGATGCGTCTGGTCAAGCATGTCACCCTTCCAATGGAGGATACAGCCTCTTTTAGGGATCCGTTGGATAGGAGGATCGACGCTGACCTTAAACGAGCATATCTTTCGGCTGGAATGGCCTGTAAGCCAGCTTTGGCTTTGGCTACAATTTCAAAAGCCATGGAAGTCTGGATTAATGCCCTCGAGGGCACCCTTGCAGGAGTTTCGGAAGAAGTGCTCCAGAGCTCCCCAATCCAGGAGCTGAGGATGGCTGCGGGTTTTCTGGGGGAGGCGTCTCTAGACACCATTCGCCTTTTGGCTCGAGTTATGCTGGCTTCAGTTACGGCTAAACGCGCCCTTTGGCTTAGGCCTTGGGTTGCTGATGCTGCTTCCAAACAGGCATGGTGCCGAATTCCCTTTGAGGGTTCTTCCCTCTTTGGGAACAAGTTGGATGCAGCCATATCTCGGGCCACGGGTGGAAAGTCTGGGTTCCTCCCTCAGGATAAACGCCCAGGCGCTCAGAAGCGCTCTTTTCCGAGAAGACAAACTACCAATCGTGCCAGGGAAGCACGAAGCTACAGACCGGGCAAGTCCTACGGAAGAGGTTGGAAGTCAAGGCAATCCACCTTCCAGAAAGGCTCTAAAGGCTCTTCGTCTGGTGACCGGGAGGCCACCAAATCCTTTTGAGGTTGGGCCCGTCCAGGCCTTCCCGGTAGGGGCCAGGTTGCTCCAATTTCGGGATGTCTGGGCGGCCTCGATCCAGGATCCCTGGGTGTTAAACATCGTGTCCCAGGGACATTCGTGGGCGTTCGACAACGTTCCCAAACCCAGGTTTGTCGCAACTTCACTTCCTCCTTCGGCAGAAAAAAAGAAGATTCTTCTCGCTTATGTGGATTCCTTACTAGTTCAGCGTGCTGTTGTGCCAGTTCCCGAGGCAGAACGAGGTTTGGGAGTCTATTCACCTCTGTTTCTCGTCCAGAAGAAGAACGGCACCTGGCGTCCGGTAATAGACCTCACATATCTCAACAGGTCTATCCATCAAGAAAGGTTCAAAATGGAGTCCCTAGTCACCATACAACATTCGATTCTCCCAGGAGATTGGTTGGCATCGATCGACCTAAAAGACGCGTACTTCCACGTTCCTGTGGCAAAAGAGTACCATCAGTTCCTCCGATTTGCTGTGGGTCATGCTCACATGCAATTTACGTGTCTTCCCTTCGGGCTCTCAACTTCGCCTCGCACGTTCTCCAAGACCTTGCTGGCAGTTGTGGCTCTCATCAGGACCAGAGGCATCAGATTGCATCATTATCTGGACGATCTCCTCCTTCTGTCCCAGGACAGACATCAGTTACTCTTACATCTGGAGCAAGTGACATCTACGCTTCAGGAATTCGGTTGGATTCTGAATCTAGAAAAGAGCCATCTGGTGCCTACGCAGTCGCTGGTGTTTCTCGGGGCACTGTTCAACACGGTGAAGTGCACCATTTCCCTGCCAGAAGAGAAAATTCCTGTAGTCCAGAGCAGGGTGTCTCACGCTCTCGCTGCCTCTCGTCTCACTGCTCGTCAGTGTCTAAAGGTAGTAGGGACGCTTGTAGCCACCTCGCCCATGGTGAAGTGGGCTATGTGGAAACTGAGACCCTTCCAGAAGGGGTTTCTCCAACAATGGACGACGGAGAATTTGTCACAGGTTATTCACCTGACTCCATTCATGAAGGGATGCCTTCCCTGGTGGTTACGTCGTACAAATCTGACCAACTGCCACTCAATCGCTCCGATTTCCTGGATAACGATAACCTCCGATGCCAGCAGTACCGGTTGGGGAGCCCACTGTCTGACCGAAGTGGCACAAGGCAGATGGAACTTCCCAGGTCACGGAGTAGTGTCCAACGTTCTAGAACTACGAGCCGCCTTCAAAGCACTCCAGGCTTTTCACCATCTAACACAGGGGGCTTCAGTGCTGTTAAGGATGGACAACACCACGGCAGTGGCTTATGTCAAGAGGCAGGGAGGAACACGCAGTTTATCTCTCCTCCAAGAAACAGAGCCGATCATGACATGGGCTCAGCATCATCTGGCCAATCTTTCAGCGGTCTTTGTTCCGGGAGTGTTGAATGTGGAGGCAGACTTCCTATCCCGTTTCCAACTAGACAACAACGAGTGGTCCCTCCATCAGGAGGTGTTCAACTGGGTGCTGTCCCTGGGGATTTCGCCAGAAGTGGATCTGTTTGCGAGTCCACGCAACAAGAAGCTTCGGAAGTACTACACGAGATTCAGAGATCCTCGAGCTTTCGGAGTGGATGCCCTCACGGACAGATGGAACTTCCAGTCTGCTTATGCATTTCCACCAGTACCAATAGTACTCCAATTCCTGAGGAGACTGAAGATGGAGGAAGTAGAGATTGTGGCAATAATTCCCTTCTGGCCCAACAGGCCATGGTTTCCCCTGCTGTCCCTTCTCAGCTTCAGGGATCCAATTCCTCTACCTCTCAGGTCGGACCTTCTATCTCAGGGTCCTACTCTGCACCCATGCCCTGCACGGCTGCACCTCAGGGCGTGGTTCTTGAGAGGGGGAGGTTGGAAGCTCTCGGATGTCCAGAAGAGGTGATCCCGACTCCCTTGAGTTCAAGAAGACCTAGCACCAACAGGGTATATGAAAGGATATGGGCCAGGTTCATGAGTCATCAGGCCCAGAGGTCAGGTCCAGTAGGTACACCTACTATTCAGCAGATTCTAAGTTTCTTGCAATCTGGTCTGGATTTGTCCCTCTCAGTTAGTTCTCTCCGGGTGCAAGTGTCCGCCATTTCAGCCTTCACCGGAATTCAGTGGGCAAGTCATTATCTGATTCAGCAATTTTTTAAGGGCGCAGTCAGGCTTAGGCCCCAGAGAAGGCCAAGATTTCCAAAATGGGATCTTCCATTAGTTTTGGACTTTTTTCCGTCAAAGGACGTTGCTTCCATGTCTATCAAGGAGCTTATGTTGAAGACAGCATTTTTGGTGGCCATTACCTCCGCTAAGAGGGTCTCTGAGATACACAATTTGGGTCACAAAGAGCCTTTTCTGACCTTTTTTCAAGACAGGGTGGTCCTAATCCCTATGCTGGGGTCAAATCCAAAAGTGACCTCCGTCTTCCACGAAAATGCTGAGATAGTTCTTCCCATCTTCAGAACTGATGAGGAATCTTCAGTCCATCCTCTAGACGTGGGCAACACTCTAAGTCAATATTTGGAGGCCACATCCTCCTTTCGCCAATCGGATTTCCTTTTTGTTCTGCTCCATGGCAAAAAGAAGGGAATGCGTGCATCTTCTAGAGCTGTGGCTGCATGGATTGTCCAGGCTATCCAATGGGCGTATAGAGCGAAGGGCTTGGCTCCTCCAGAGGCGATTACAGCTCACTCTACGAGAAGCGTCGCTACGTCTTGGGCAGCTTCCAAACACGTCGCGCCTGACGTGATCTGCAAAGCAGCATCCTGGTCATCTGTCAATACTTTCCTTTCCCATTATTGTATTGAACCTGCTGCTTTATCTTCTGTTAATTTTGGCGTACAAGTTTTGTCAGTTGACAGTGGCAATTAAAATTTTCTTTGTTCAGCATCTTCCCACCCGGGAGTGTATAGCGAGTTATTTCCCGAACGTATGCTGCCATGGAGTCTGTCAGGAAAACGGAAAATTGATATCAAATACTTACCGTAATTTTCCTTTCCTGATGGACTCCATGGCAGCAGGAGTCCCCTCCCAATTCCTGAGTAGGCTAGTTACAGAACACTGATGCTGAAAGGGAGCAAAGATTTATGGGAGTGGGGTCCTATGAGGTAGGAGAGGAGGCGGGGCCTACCCGAACGTATGCTGCCATGGAGTCCATCAGGAAAGGAAAATTACGGTAAGTATTTGATATCAATTTTCCGTTTTTGTGGTGTATTTTGTCTCATTTTTGTTGTAACTAAGTTTTTTCCAATGATAAGAGTACATTGTGGAGTGACTGATATTGGATTCAGTTTTTCAGAGTTGTTTTGTGCTGAGTAGCGGTTGTTTCTCACAGAGGTAGTTTTCGGTACTGCAGGTTGGATTTTAGGTAGAGAAGTTATACTTTCCAGTGTGCAATCAGTAACCGGCATCTTAATTTAAATTTTTAATGCAACATCAAGGAATAGACTGAAGCCAAGGTTTGTATAGGGAGGACTTTCATTGTGCTTTCGGGGTTGTTTGGCTGCACGGGTTAGGTCGAAACGAGCGTGTGTACTTTGAGCCTTCTACGTGAAACGGGTGATTGCGACACGCTTGTTTCAGCCTTCAACGTGTGAGGAGTAGATACCGAAACCCGCCCCATATTAGGCCGTATAAGATAACCGGAAGTTGGGGTATGTGTGGGGGTTGATGAGCTGTATAGCCGCACGAAGCCACCGGGTTTACGTCTTCTAGCTGACCGGCGCGTGAGTCCGGAAGCAGGCCAACACTGTCAAAGTTGGCACCTGACAGCGTTGCTCCTAAACCAGGTGCAAAGAAAGCGATTCGAATCGTCATGGTTAATGGTTTATCCATGCAATGGGGGGTAACACAGGTCCCCCAGGCTAGCCAAACAACTTTCGCGGTACATGAAGTCTGAGTTTGGGGCTCGGGCCATGAGACCCCTCAGGAAGGGGAATAACCAAGGGAAACAGTTGGTACATCCCTTTGGAAGGTGTTTTTGATGTCTGGAGATGCGAGGAGTTCATTATTGAATTCAGAACTAGGCTCCAGGCAACAGAGATGCTAAGTGTAGCGCAATTGTGGCTTCAGAGATCTATTATGGTCAATCAGCAAGGCGTTCATGAGGCGGGTTCAGTCCGGAAGAACCGCATTATGTACACTTGGGCTGATGAGATAGCCGAGTCCAGCGATCTGGTGAGAGAATTGGAGGAAGCTCTTCCTGGGCTAACTTTAACAAGACGAGCCAGATCCGCTGACACTGAACCTGTCTCTGCACTTTAATCTCCGTTTTCTTCAGTTCACGGTGCAGACTTTGGTACTGGTAACGCCCTCCCACCTCATAGTGTCTCTTATCTCTCAACAGCCTGTCATAACAGCTGAACCCTCTCCTTCTAACACTGTGGCAAACTAGAAGTTCTTTTAACAGGTCTGCTATGGATGTGGAAAGTCAGGGTACATCAGGCATAATTGTCCTACCAACCCGGCTGGTCCGTGGGGTAAGTGGCAATTTATTCCGGAGGATCCGGAAAATTCAAGGTAGGTATGGTCAGAAACGACTATGACTTATCATAGGGCATTGATAAACCGGTGTCAGCTCACATCCTAGAGGAATTAAAATATCCCCTCCCTTGCCTCGCTGACACCGATGCAGCCAACATGGTTTTAAGATCTCAAGACCCTAGAGGCAAGGTTCCCCTTCCAGGGAAGACAACTCCCACTGTAGGTCTCACAGGCCAGACAGTGTCAGTGACTGAACCTCTCTATTGCAGGCTAGGCCAGCTTTGCAAGGAGAAGCTTGTTTTTTTTAGGTCATTGCATTTCTCTAGGTACCCAACATCTAACCACTCAGAGAATACAGACATTGAAGGACCCCCAAAGTCCTCGTAACCTTAAACGATGCACTATTTTGGAACCCTGCGTCTCTTCTTCCTGTTAAGGATGAAGAGAAGGGGGGAGAAGGCCGTGCAGAAAAATGGTAATTTTCAAAACTTTATCTCGCTCTCTTTCTTTCTCCTTTTCTCTCTCTCTCTCTCATCAATTTCCAACTTTAGTAGGGACAACATGATTGTCTTTCTTTGATGGAGTGGCAATCAGCGGCTGTCAGTCCAGGGAATGAAACCCCCATTAACCTTTTTGTCGATGGTTCCAGGTACTACACCCCAGATGGCAAGACATAGAGATCAGGGGATCAATATCTATACAGAGTTGAGATACGCTTTTTGGACTAGCACATGATTGTGGTCCTGTCTGGAAGGCAAGAGGGTTCTTGACTAGTTTGGGGAGGTCGGTGAAACGTGCGGGGTTAATAGAGCTGTTCATTGCCTTTTGCTTGCCACACGTGATAACCCTTCTGAAGGGAAAGGCTCATACTACTGAGACGACTATGGAAGCCAATGGCAATGCCTTGGCAGATAGAGCTGCTAAGGAAGGTGCTCTGAGCCCTGTGACAGAGACCCTAATGCTAGCCATCCCCTCTGAAGAAGCTGCAGTCCCAAGCGGAAGTGCAGGAAAAGAGGAGATGGATGGTTTTGGGGACTACACAGGGTCCAGATGACATCTGGGGTCTTGATGGTAAATGGTGTTTACCCAGATCCCTTTTTCCAATGATGGCCCACTCGACTCATTACCTTGGGCACCAGTCAAAGATGGTTATGTGTGCATAGGTGGAGGAGCATTGGACTGGCCCTGGCTTTACTACCGCAGCCGAGAAGGCACCCACCCAAACCGGAATATACCTTTTAGCGCATTCAGATAGACTATATCACTTTGCCGGGGAACGAGCATGTCTTGGTCTGTCCGGATATGTTTTCTGGGTGTCCAGAGGCTTGGTCTGTGCACAATGCCATTGCCACTGCCACCACAAAAAAGATCCTGTCTGAGATAGTTTGTCGCAAGGGGGCTGCCTGGAACGATTGAGTCAGATCGCGGATCACACTTCACTGGTCAGATCTTTTTAGAGGTATGTACGGCGCTTCAGGGATTAGCGGTAAGGTTGAACGGCTGAATAGAAAGAGCCACGGCTTGAATGTTTTCTCATTGCTCTTTACCCCAACAGGAATGCCCCATGGGTTATCACCCTACAAAGTTTTGTTCGGGAGTCAACCAGAGCCTGGATTGTGCTTTCCTCAGCAGCTGTCATTTTTACATTCCCAGCTGACGGGGTGGGTGCAGTCCTGGCAACGGGAGCTCCAAAAGGTCCATCATAGGTTTCGGGAGTCTCTCCCGGACCCTGACACGATAACCGGTGTACATTCTGTCCAAGCAGGTGACTGAGTAAACGTCAAGGGACGAGATTGGAGCGGAGGAATTACCAGGTTCAGCTGACAACGCCGACTTCCTTGAGGTTCTGGATCCATGCCAACCACTGCAAAAAGCTGCTCAACTCCATCCAAGAATGATAATGAGGAGTATCGTTTTTTATTTACATATTTAGCAAGTGTGTTTTAGCAAGGGTAATGCATTTTCAGCTGGCCAAGACGGCAAACAGGTCTAATGGCTGGGTGTGCTCCAAACCCCCACCTAGCTATTACACCCCAGCAATGGCAGACGTTCGTATCATCATGAAGACAACCAAGAGACACTTGTCCACAGAATTTAATGACACATTCCTAGAGGGTAACATCAGTTATAGTTTTAATGTTAGCTCTGGCTCCTGTTCTTTTCTGGTCAATACAATTTGGGTATCGGGACAATCAGGTAGTCCACGGCTGGGCTTTAACTTTAGTTTTGGCACCGGAACTAGATTTGTAGGATCTACAACCTGTAAGACAGGTATAGCAATCATCTTACCAATGAAACTCCGGGTGTTTTTACTGTAGGAGAAAATGGTACTAGATTTTCTTTTAGCTTCCAAGGGGGGTTTCTGTAGGGGAAGACTGCTGTTCCAGTATAGCAAACACCAGTGATAAGGTCCAAGCCCATATGGATAAGGTAACTTCATTGCAAGGCAGAGCCAGACCTATAGCTAACGAGGGTTGGAAACCTTTTAATGCTTTGGGAGGTTCTGGGGATTTTTTTGTTCTCCATTGGATCTTGGTTGAAGGAAATAGAAGTATATATACTTATGTTGTTCTTGTTTCTATTCCTCGTATACGATCCTATTGTCTGGTCAACCGAGTCACCAAAGCCCGAGCAGATGATCTCGTCCTGATTGCTGAGACGAGACGCCCCAAGATTCCCCCCTGCATCCGACGCCAAGGACTCCAGCCTGACCGCTGGTCAACGCATCCCATCATCTCATGCCCTCCCTCTGAAGTCATCTCCTGAAGAACGGAACCCAAGTGTCGTTTCCTTTCGATGGATTGTCTTTACCCGTTATCTTTTTCTTTTTATAAACTTTTTGAAATGGATGGTTTTTATCGTGAGAAGAACTGTTCTGTTTTTTTGGAAGAAGAAGAAGAAGAAGATTCATCAAGGGACACATGGGAGCATATGACAAAGAGGAGGGGCTGTTGTGGAAATTTTGATAGACATATTCTTTAGTTTAAATAGTCATAATGTCTCCCAGTGTCAAGTTTTACTGATAATCGATATTTACAGTGATTATTGCTTTAACAGTCATTGAAAGACTTGTTAGTAATAAGATGGCAGCCATTTCTACTCATCTCTGCACATGGCTGTGTTTGTACATAAGCCCTGCCCATTGTACTTTCTGTGATTGGTGGTTGTGAAGCCACTCCCTGTAACTTCCTTTTGTTTCACTTGATGTAAATAAACCTGCTCTGCCCTGCCCTGCCCTCACACAGAACAGATCAGAACTCAGAAGGAGGCACACACACTCACACTCACACACACACACACACACACACACACACACACACACACACACACACACACACAGACACAAGCTCACATAACAGCTCACATAACAGCAGCTAACACATCATTCATCCATGGAGAGACACATAACCTCTCACACACAAACACTAGCTCTTATACAGATGCACACACATACATATCCAATGGAGAGAGACCTGGCAGATGGCATCGAAATGACCCAGCGCGTTTGTTCCTTTCTTTATCGCCGAGTGCTTGGTAAATCGTTATGCAAAAGAGCGGGCCATTTGTACTTTTCAGTACAAGCCTATTTATTTTCCACGACAAGTCCCAAAGAGCATTATTTAAGGGTTGCATCATCGCAAATACTGCATCATTGAGGGCCACTTTTCTTCTCGTTCGTCTTGCTTGTTTTGTCTGGGTGAGAAGAGAAATAGTTTTACCTACCCGATTCTCCTCCCCCCCCCCTCACCACCACAGGGGCTCCTTCACAATCTGGCGGTGGACTGTCCCTCCATATCCCGACGTCCAGTGCAGGGCTATGGACCCTGCTCTGATCTTGATGACATCAGGACCCTAGACCAGTGGAGCATAGGGTGCAAACGCAATGAAAAAGGGATCTTTTTTATTTTTTTTATTTACCTGGAGCTGGGCTATAAAAAATTATCATTTCACATCTATGTGATATTAGAGAATGTGAACTGAACAGGGGAGAATTTTTGTGTTAGGAAGACAATGAACACATTAAAAAAAAAAAAAAATCGAATACAGCTTTAGTGAACTGACCCTTTTGTCTCGTAGGTCTTAATAAAAAAGATACATTTTAGAAATGAGTCATTTTAGGCTTAGATTAATCAATGCTATAAATTAACGGGCAAAGCCATGTTTCATTAGGATTGTCTACAGTTCTAATATACAGTTGACACCCTCAAGGAACAATATTTTATATCATGTTATTCCCATGGCAACAGACTCTGTAGCCTACCTTGTAAAGATATTCTCTACCAAGAACAGAAACTAAATGATCTTCAAATGCAGGGTAAGGTTTGTGTGTAGGTGGCAGCTCAATTCTGTAGGAAAAATAGCAGAAAATGTATTTTACAGTTCATCACAGAAATAAAGAATGAAAATGACATGCTGCTTAATACTGATTTTTCTAGCACACATTAATAAAGTACATTTAAAGCCATCAAATGTAATGCTTATTTATATTAATAATGGATTTTAGTTTGCATTATTTGCTTTTATCTGCAAGGACTTGATAATAAACTAGTTAGGAGAACATACATTCATATTTATACACACTTATATTATGACAATAAAATTATATTTTACTTATATTTTCTATAGTTACCCCAACATTTCATATTCTTGATATGTGTCTGCTGTACCATGTAATTGTATGATAAAGTATCTGTTTCTCTTTGTATTACTTCCTTTGTGTGAAATACCCAGTGTTCCTGCCAGTTCATCTGCTTTCCTGTTTCCAACTGACCACACAAGGTCCCAGTGTGGTCAGTTTTCTTCTTTGTATTCCACTTGGGAGCACAGCCTTCCTCTATTCCAGTGTACGACTTCTGCTGGCAGGTCCCCCCCCCCCCCCCCCTACACAGCTCTTCACTGAGAAGATGAGTGTACTGTCGTTTCTCTGCCTCCTACTGATACATGCCCTGTAGTTTTCATCCCCAGCTCTCTGGGTCCCTTATGTATGAAAATGTCATAAGATTTTATATCTTTTCATGTGACAACACTGAAGAAATGATACTTTGCTACAATGAAAAGTAGTGAGTGTACAGCTTGTATAACAGTGTAAATTTGCTGACCCCTCAAAATAACTCAACACACGACCATTAATGTTTAAACCGCTGGCAACAAAAGTGAGTACACCCCTAAGTGACAATGTCCAAATAGGGGCCAAAGTGTCAATATTTTGTGTGGCCACCATTATTTTCCAGCACTGCCTTAACCCTCTTGGGCATGGAGTTCACTAGAGCTTCATAGGTTGCCACTGGAGTCCTCTTCCACTCCTCCATGCTGACATTACGGAGCTGGTGGATGTTGGGAGACCTTGCGCTCCTCCACCTTCCGTTTAGGGATGCCCCACAGATGCTCAATAGGGTTTAGGTCTGGAGACATGCTTGACCAGTCCATCACTTTTACCCTCAGCTTTTTAGCAAGGCAGTGGTCATCTTGGAGGTGTGTTTGGGGTTATGTTGGGATACTGCCCTGGGGCCCAGTCTCCGAAGGGAGGGGATCGTGCTCTGCTTCAGTATGCCACTGTACATGTTGTCATTCATGGTTCCCTCAATGAACTGTAGCTCCCCAGTGCCAGCAGCACTCATTCAGCCTCAGACCATGACAATCCCACCACCATGCTTGACTGTAGGCAAGACACACATGTCTTTGTACTCCTCACCTGGTTGCCGCAACACACGCTTGAAACCATCTGGATCAAATAAGTTTGTCTTGGTCACATCAGACTACAGGACATGGTTCCAGTAATCCATGTCCTTAGTCTGCTTGTCTTCAGCAAACTGTTTGCAGGCTTTATTGTGCATCATCTTTAGAAGAGGCTTCCTTCTGGGAAAACAGCCATGCAGACCAATTTGATGCAGTGTGCAGCATATGGTCTGGGCACTGACAGGCTGACCCCCCATCCCTTCAACCTCTGCAGCAATGCTGGCAGCACTCATATGTCTATTTCACAAAGACAACCATCTGTATATGATGCTGAGCATGTGCACACAACTCCTTTGGTGGACCATGGTGAGGCCTGTTCTGAGTGAAACCTGCCCTGTTAAACCGCTGTATGGTCTTGGCCACCATGCTGCAGCTCAGTTTCAGGGTCTTGGCCTTCTTCTTTTAGTCTAGGCCATCCTTATGTAAAGCAACAATTCTTTTTTTCAGATCCTCAGAGAGTTCTTTGCCATGAGGTGCCATGTTGAACTTCCAGTGACCAGTATGAGAGAGAGTGAGAGCGATAACACCAAATTTAACACACTTTCTCCCCATTCACACCTGAGACCTTGTAACACTAACGAGTCACATGACACCAGGGAGGGGTGTATTCACTTTTGTTGCCAGCGGTTTAGACATTAATAGCTGCGTGTTATTTTGAGGGGACAGCCAATTTACACTGTTAAACAAGCTGTACACTCACTAGTTTACATTGTAGCATACACACATACACACAAACATTTTGCCTTGCATTCCAGTTTTAAACTGATTATTCGTTTCACAAGGTAAGGAATAAGGATACACATATACTTTAAGCGCCAAAGAAATGATTCCTTAATCTAGACATATGGTGCTGATCTCTTATTTGAAAGGATTTCCCACTTTATTTTATTTTAAATATGATTATTAGGTAGTATATAGCCAAACAATAAAAACTTGACATAACTAAGAAATGATCCAAAACCAAAATGATCGTAAAGCATTATTTCAAATGTAAAGGCTGTGAGAGTAGCACTGGGCTAAGAATGGGGGCGAGCTTGGCTGGGAATGGGGCGCTGAATGTATCTGGGATACTTCAAGTAATCATGGGTTTGGGGAATCCACAGCATGTTCCCTTTTGTTTTTTTTCTTTTGGGGGGGGGGGGGGTGAGGATTTGAATATAAGATCTATTACCATACAAAAAAACGGTTACAGTGTAGCTACTAGAACCAGACATGCTAGGATTTATTTTTGTGTGTTATAGTTTGTCACCATGGACAAGCTGCCTAAATAATACAGTGGTAGAAACGCTAATTCTGTTTCTACTGGAAGAACAGTAAAGATGGTTGTAGCTAACTTGAAACCTGAACTATGGTGTAGACTCACTGCCTGCACTCTGTGATCATTTTGGAAAGCAATATACTGTAAATAGTACAAAACGAAAAAACAAGCTGTGTTACTGTAGCTAAAACAATATATTCTATAATTTGTCTGGTGATCCTTTTGGTTCAAAACCTGGCAAAGCTATTCATAAATAAAATAAAGGTATTTTTTTCCATTTATTCTGGCCATTGAAATTAAATAACACGCAAGTGCTAAATGCGTCTAGCGGTAATGCCCATTTACACGCATCAAGCATTTTTTCTGACAAAATGCTGCTGCTTCTAGATTTGCTGGCAGCAGGGTTTTCTTTCTGCCTCTAAACTTCTCTAAACACCTACTGTATGTGTTTGTGGACACATAGGCTAACATGAGGGGGCATTTAGAGGCAGAAAAAATGGCAGATGCCCCTAACAGCAGCTAGAAAAATGTCCAGTGTGTATGAGGCCCTTATATTATTTGTAATAATTAAAGATGGGGAGGAAGGAGGTTAAAAGAGGTTAATTAGAGCTGATTATGGTTGACTATTGGTAAATAACTGATGTCATGTGCAGATCAAAGTTAGTAGTCACCCTTTGATTTGCACATCAATTTGGGTAAATACAATGAAGCAATAATGGTGTAACATTGTATTTCTCAGTAAAGCCTCCAAACATTTAGACCCCATTCACACTAGCGCGACTTGTCAGGCGACTTGGTCGCCTGACAAGTTGTGGTGGGTAGCTCGCCATTGAATAGTACAGGACCCGTTCTAATAGGAGCGACACAAGTCGCTCCGACTTAGAAAAAGGGTCCTGTAACTTACTTTGGGGCTACCTGGAGGCGACTTGCATTGACTTCAATGATATGAAGTCAACTCTGTGCACCGCGACTTCACAGGTCGCCCCAGCAAGTCGTGTCGCCCCTGTCTGAACGGGGTCTTAGAGAAGCTTCTTTTTACACAGCAGCTGCTGCAACCACTCCTGTAGTGCAGAACATTATCACTGAGAGGTGGTATTTGCAGGCAACAGTGGCCAGGGAGTGGTGGTATTATTATTATTATACAGGATTTATATAGCACCAACAGTTTGCACAGCACTTTACAACATGAGGACAGAACAGTTACAATACAATTCAATACAGGAGGAATCAGAGGGCCCTGCTCTTTAGAGCTTACAATCTAGGAGGGAGGGTCAAGTGATACAAAAGGCAATAATTGTGGGGGTAAGCTGATGGAGAAAATAAAAGTACAGTTGTTAGGTGTGGGCAGGATAGGCTTCTCTGAAGAGGAGGGTTTTCAGGGATTGTCTACAAGAAAACAGAGGAGGGGATAATCAGATAGATTGGATATGGAGTTGCATTGGATGGGAGAGGCTCTGGAAACCTCTGGAGGTGAGCCAGGGAGGAGGGGACGAGGGAGTTAGAGAGCAGGAGGTCTTGGGAGGAATGAAGTGAACAATTTGGTTGGTATTTTGAGACTAAGTTAGTAATGCAGCTGGAACAGAGTTGTGGATGATTTTGTACGTTGTTATTAGTATTCTGAATTGAATTTGTTGGGTGAGCAGAAGCCAATGGAGGGATTGACAGAGAGGAGTAGCAGACACGGAGCGGTTGGTAAGGTGGATGAGCCTGGCAAGAGCATTTATGATGAGCTGAATGGGGGATAGCCTATATAAAGGTAAGCCAATGGGAAGAGAGTTGCAATAGTTGAGGCGAGAGATAGCCAGATGAAGTAGGAGCTTTGTGGTGTAATTGGTTAGAAATTTAGAGAAGTTGTGGAGGTTGAGGTGGCAAGATTTCAACAGTGATTGGACATGGGGCCTAAAGGATAGATCAGAGTCCAGATTACACCTAGAACCTTGGCTTGCGGGGATGGGCTGATAGTTGTGTCATCGATCTTGACAGAGAGATAAGGAGAAGGGACACCTGGGGGAGGAAAAATGATGAGCTCGGTTTTGGATAGATTGAGATTGAGGAAGTGGTGTGACATCCAGACTGATATGTCTGTTAGTAAATTAGGGATATGTCATGTCAGGAGACTAAAGGAGTGAGTTGAGGGGTAAATGGATAAATTTGTGTCGTCGGCATAGAGATGGCCCAGGGAGGAGGTGTAGATTGAGAATAGGAGATGTCCAAGAACAGAACCTTGGGGGACCCCAACAGAGAAAGGAAGAGGAGAGGAGGAAGTAGAATTGTAAGTAATGCTAAAGGTGCTGTTGGATAAGTAGAAAGAGAACCAGCAAAGAGAACAGTCATGGAGACATAAGGTATGGAGTTTTTTTTTTTTTAACCAGTTCTGGACTGGAAGGATTTGCCCCCTTAATGACCAGGCCATTTTTTGCGATTCGGCACTGCTTTACTTTAATGGAAAATTGCGCGGTCATGCAATGTGGTACCAAAATAAAATTGATTTTATTTTTTTACCCACAAATAGAGCTTTCTTTTGGTGGTATTTGATAACCTGTGCAATTTTTATTTTTTGCGCTATGAAAAAAAAAACAAGAGCGAAAATTCTGAAAAAAACAAAAACAATATTATTCACATTCTGCTATATAACATTCCCAAAAGAAAAATGGAAAAATCAAAATTTTTCATCCTTCTAGGCCAATTTGTATTCTGCTACATATTTTTGGTAAAAAAAAAAAAAAAAATCACAATAAGCGTATTTTGATTGGGTTGTGCAAAAGTTATCGCATCTACAAACTAGGGGAAAGATTTATGTCATTTTTATTGTTTTTTTTACTAGTAATGGCGGTTATCTGCAATTTTTAGCGGGACTGTGACATTGTAGCGGACAGGTCGGACCCCTGACATTTTTGACACGTTTGGGGGACTTTTGAAATGATCATAGAGACCTGTGATTCTATATAGAAGGATCACAGGCACTCTGATCATTCCAGAGAGAAGAACTCGTTTCTTTAGAAGATGCGTTTCTTTACTTCCGGTGACGTCCTCAGAGCTTTTGAAGCTCTGAGGACGTCACCGGAAGTGACGAAACGCATCAGTTTGTACCGCATAGCGTCATCACGTCACGCCTAGGTGGAACGCAAGCCGGAAGCCAGCCCGCCACTCTGCGAGGAGGACGAGCAGCCCGCACCACCAAACCACCAGTGATGTTTTAACCTTTTCTCATGCAACTTTACGCAATTTACGGGCAATAAACAATTTCATATTTAATACTACTACACCATTTGGAGCCTTCTTTCTCCTTTCATACCACATACTGGCCGATTACCCCGGAGCCTAAAGGAGCCATCAGCAGCCCATAGGACCACCAAAGGGGAACGCCCATTGAGCCCAGGGGGCTCTTTAAGCGCGAATGGTTCTAATGTCATAACATAAGGCATATAGGACCCACGAGATCTGGTAAGTGATCACATCTACTTACTCACATTTGGAAGAATTTGATGATATGGCCAATCACGCCTGAGCACATTGCACCTTTGAAATTGAAGACACACTCTCACTAAGGACTCTATAAAGAATATTTTGAGCACTAAAGTCACTATTTATTCTGGACTATTTATTCATTTAAATATTGTTGATTTTACCTATATTTTGTTACTGTTGATTGTACCTATTTTACATTTTAGTTAAATTTTACATTAAAGTCACACATGCACTTTATTGCACCTATCTAATTACTTATTGGGAGCCTCGTTAATATACATGTATATTTTTTCATTTATTTATTTGATGCATTATGGTTTATTGACACCATACACTTATCATAGAGATTGGTACGGATAACGCTATCCACCATTTATCTATTAGCAAGCGCTGTATTTGGTCTGTCTTAAGACCATTCATTTATCATATGCTTTAAAATTGTTTAGTTTTATTGAGTCTCTTTCTGTGCATCTCAGATATTTTTGCTATAAATTTCCTCCCATTGATTCTGAAGTCGTGGGAATGCTTGTTGGCCACATAGTATTTTGGCTATTCTGAGATGTTTCCTTCCTGTTGCATACACATCAGTTTACTGTATGTAAAGGTATATTTTTAAGTTTCCTGACAGACTCCATGGCAGCACACGTATGGGTAGGCTCCGCCTCCTCTCCTACCCTATAGGACCCCACTCCCATAAATTTTTGCTCCAAGCCAGGAGCCGTGTTCCTTTTTTGTCCTCCTTCCGCAAGAGAAGTCTTACCTTATAGGATGCGTTTTCTTACATACCTGGTGGCGTGTGGCTTTCCTGGATGATGCCTTTCTACCTTAGTCCAGCAATCTCAGTACTACTGGGTGGACCCGGGCAATTTGAAATGATGCCGGAAGATGCCATAAATCCTGAATGAGAGGTGGGCTGCATCGCTTGGCCAAACGTCCTTGCTACTAGCGGGAGGCCCTTATGCCCTGACGCACACGCTAGTCTCCGGTTGAGGAGCGTTCCAGGTCCTTCTGTCGGTATTGGTGGTAATGTATTGCTTACTTTTTACTTTATATCGTTTTGCTTCCTGGTTAGTATGGCGGCTGGAGCGCTCCTGCGTTCCAGGCCGTCGCTCTCGGCTCCTCCCCCTGCCTCCTGATTCCCAGTTGGGTGTTCATTGCGAGGCTTGGTTCCTAAGTGGTCTGCGCATGTGCGCACGCCACTTCCGGTCCTCCATGACGCGGTGGCGTCGGGGGGGGCGTGGCTTTACGGCTCCCGGGAAATTTAAACAGCTGATGGAGCTGTCATTCTTGGGATGTTTGTGGGCTTTTGCGGCGGCCTCCCCACGCTGTGTCTCTGCCTGTGTTTGGTAAGTCCTGTGCTGGGTCAGTCCTGCTTGAATGGGGGAGGGGAAAGGCGGCTATGGGAAGGTAAGATTGAGTTCTTACATCCTTCCTATTGCAGGTTATCTCGCTGTGATTTGCAATGGATGCCTCACCGCCCCCCGGTGGCCAGTCCCTGCGCAACAGGTGAGCTTTAGCTTTTAACTCTCGCTTGTCTGCCAGCTGGCTTACTGTAGCCTGAGCTTTTCTTTCCTTTGTTTTCAGCCCTTTTAGGTCTGACCAACGTCCTGCATCGGGATCAAAGGATAGATCACCTTCAGGCCATCACCATGCATCATCCAAATCCAGGCACCATAGATCCAGATCTAGGTCTAGGCGCCATGATGATTGTCCAAGCCGGTCTTCCCGACATGCTGACCGCCCCGCACACAAATCTTGCTGGGGTTGTAGGGCTGTAGTCCCTGAGGATAGATCCTTGTGTGATGCCTGCTATTCTCGGGCAATCAAGGAAAAACAAGTCCCAGATCCACCAGTGGAAACCCTGGTCAGGCGGATCGTGCAAGAATCCTTAAGGGATTGGGATTCCAACCGGCTGTCTGGGCATACAACTGATACTCCAGTTCTCCCTCAGAGGGAAGACGTAGAGCCAGGCACTTCCCAGCCGAGTCGCTTCTCGGATTCCTCTGAAAGTGAGGATGACCTAGAAGACCAAAGTTCAGGTTTTGATTTTGCCATGATCTCTCCGCTAGTAAGAGCGGTAAAAGAGGCGTTAAAATGGGAAGAGCCAGCAGACTCCCCAGCAAAACAGAAGAAATACTTTAAACATCTCAAGAAAGAACGGGATCATTTCCCTTTTCTGAATGAGCTGGGGGAAATCATTACAGACGAATGGCATGGAGTTGAAAGAAAGAATTCCTTATCGTCCAAATTTTCCAGGTTATATCCTTTTAAGACCGACAAAGTGAAGCATCTTGATTCTGCACCTACAATAGACGCAGCCTTGATGAGGCTAGTCAAACACGTTACCCTACCTTTGGAAGATTCCGTCTCATTTAAAGATGGTCTGGATAGACGAATTGATACGGATCTCAAAAAGATCTATCTGTTAGCTGGTATGACCTGCAAGCCAGCCCTAGCCCTTGCAGCCACATCCAAAGCTATGGAGGCTTGGGTAGATAACGTGGAGACCACACTGAAAGGTGTCTCAGAAGAAGCAGCCAGAAGCTCGGCTGTGTATGAACTAAGGTTAGCAACGGCCTTTTTGGGAGAGGCTTCCATTGATATCATTCGCCTGGTGGCGCGGGTCATGCTCTCTTCTGTCACGGCCAAACGTGCTTTATGGTTACGTCCCTGGCTGGCCGATCCTGCTTCCAAACAAGCCTGGTGCAGGATTCCGTTTGAGGGTGCGTCCCTTTTTGGCAACAAGCTGGACAGTGCCATTACCCGTGCCACTGGTGGTAAATCAGGTTTCCTCCCTCAGGATCGCCGTTTGTTTGACCGCAGAAGGTTTCAGCACAAACCAAGTTCGGATCGATCCAGAGAAGCTCGATCTTACAGGCCTGGACGTGAGTTCAGAAAGAATTGGAAAAGATCTCAACCTACAGGTCAGAAGTTCAACAAGGGAACACCTTCTAGTGGTCGGGAGACCACAAAGTCTTTTTGATATCAGGCCTGCTCAAGCGTTGCGAGTAGGCGCGCGTCTACGTCAGTTTGCGCACGTTTGGGCAGCCTCGATTACGGACCAGTGGACCGTCAAGACTGTGTCTCATGGTCACGTTTGGTCTTTCGAAGAAACTCCAATTCTGCGGTTCATCCCTACGGCTCTACCTCGCGTGGAAGAAAAGAAGTCAATTCTTCTGTCATACGTAGATTCCCTGATCTCTCAAGGTGCTGTCATCCCAGTTCCGGCCGAAGAAAGGTTTCAAGGCCTTTATTCACCTCTATTCATGGTGCTAAAGAAAAACGGTTCTTGGAGACCGGTCATAGACCTGACTCATCTGAACTCTTTCATAAAGAAAGAGAGGTTCAGGATGGAGACACTCTTCACTATCCGCCAAGTGGTGCAACCAGAAGATTGGATGATCTCCATAGATCTAAAAGATGCCTATTTCCATGTCCCAGTGGCAGCAGAACTACAAAGTTTCTTCGCTTTGCCGTGGGTCAAGTGCATCTCCAGTTTACCTGTCTCCCTTTCGGGCTTACCACCTCACCTCGAGTCTTTTCAAAGGTCTTACTGGCTATTGTAGCTCTGATCAGATCGAAAGGGATCCGACTGTTTCACTACTTAGACGATCTGCTTCTTCTTTCTCAAGACCAAGCACAGATTCTGCAACACAGATCTCAGGTAATCTCCACCCTTCAAGAATTCGGGTGGCTCTTGAATCTGGAGAAAAGCCATCTGGATCCGTCAAAATCCTTGATCTTCCTGGGGGCACTCTTCAACACCTCCAGAGGCACCATCTCTCTTCCAGTGGAGAAGATTCCGGTGATCCGCAGCAGAATACAACCGGCAATGTCAACTCCTTATCATCGGGTATCACAGTGTCTGAAAATAATAGGGACCATGGTCTCCACGGCCCCCATGGTCAAGTGGGCACAGTGGAGGATGAGGCCCTTTCAAATCGGTTTCCTCCGCCAATGGAGCTCTGGGAATCCAGACACTCCTGTACGGATAACATCCTCTATGAGGGCGAGTCTGTCTTGGTGGCTACAACGGGAAAATCTCCTGAATTGTCATTCGATCGTTCCCGTTCCTTGGATCGTTGTGACATCGGATGCCAGCCAGACGGGCTGGGGTGCGCACTGCCTGTCAGAGGTGGCCCAGGGCAGGTGGGACTTTCCCACCCTCGGGTTGGTCTCAAATGTCCTGGAGCTTCGGGCAGCTTTTCGTGCCATCATGGCTTTCCGTCACTTGGTGAAAGGGTCCTCGGTCCTTCTACGGCTAGACAATACGACGGCAGTCGCATATATCAAGAGGCAAGGGGGCACCCGCAGTTCCTCCCTTCTGGAAGAAGTGAAACCGATCATGGCATGGGCCCAACGGAATCTTGCCAATCTATCAGCTGCTTATCTTCCAGGAGTCCAGAACGTTCAGGCAGATTTTCTGTCAAGAACCAATCTAGACAACAACGAATGGTCTCTTCATCCAGAAACCTTCAAGTGGGTCATCTCTCTGGGGATTCTTCCGGAAGTAGACCTGTTTGCCTCTCCAAACAATGCCAAACTGACGAAATTCTACTCGAGATGGCGTTACCCCCAAGCCTACGGGGTAGATGCTCTGACGGACCACTGGAAGTTCCACAAAGCATATGCTTTTCCCCCGGTCCCAGTGATATTCAAGTTCCTGCAGAGACTCAGGAGAGAGAGGGTAGAAATCATAGCAATTCTTCCGTTTTGGCCAAGGAGGCCCTGGTTTCCTCTGCTGCTCCAACTGAGCTTTCGGGATCCTGTTCCCCTGCCATTCAGGTCGGACCTTCTATCTCAGGGTCCAGTGCTGCATCCATGCCCAGCGCAGTTACATCTCATGGCATGGTCCTTGAGAGGGAAAGACTAAAAGCTCTTGGCTGTCCAAGTGCGGCAATGTCCACAATGATGAGTGCCAGGAGACCGGGCACCAACAAAGTCTACGAGAGGATCTGGTCTAAGTTTGAGGATTACATGTCTAATGAGTCCGATTTCATCACTAATCCTAAGATCCATCACATTCTGGGGTTCCTCCAGACAGGCTTAGACCTATCTCTGGCTGTTGGCTCTCTCAGAGTACAGATCTCAGCAATCTCTGCCTTCACGGGGACCTCATGGGCAAAACATCCTCTGGTCCGGCAGTTTTTCAGAGGTGGGTCAAGAATGAGACCTCCCAGGAAACCCAGGTTCCCCAAATGGGACCTTCCACTAGTCCTTGAGTTTCTCTCAACAACAGTTTTGGAACATGGAGATTCCTTCTTCCTTAAGAATCTGTCTATGAAGACGGCCTTTTTAGTAGCCATCACATCGGCTAAACGTGTCTCTGAAATTAGTGATCTAGGTTGCAAAGAACCTTTTCTGACATTTTTTTTCCTGATCGGGTTGTCCTGGTCCCTATGCTAGGGTCCAATCCGAAGGTAAATTCAGTTTTTCATGTCAACCAAGAGATTGTTTTACCTACATTCAAGTCTCAAGATGACCAGAGTACCCATCCGTTGGATGTGGGCGAAGTCCTTCAAACATACTTGAAGTTCACAGCTTCCTTTCGCAAGTCAGACTATCTGTTTGTTCTCTTTTATGGAAAGAACAGAGGCAAGAGGGCTTCTTCCAGAACAATTTCTAGCTGGATAGTTCAGACCATCCAGTGGGCATATAGAGCCAAGGGACTGGCTCCTCCGGAAGTGGTGACGGCTCATTCCACCAGAGGGATTTCTACGTCTTGGGCGGCTTCCCTTCATGTTGCACCAGATGTCATTTGCAGAGCGGCCTCATGGTCCTCAATTAACACTTTCATGTCACACTATTGTGTTGAACCTGCTTCTTTATCCTCAGTTGATTTTGGTTTAAAGATTTTGTCTGTTGACGGTGCAAATTAAACCTATTTCTGTTTGACCAGCAGTTGCCCACCCGGGTGTGTATGGCTAGTTATTTCCCATACGTGTGCTGCCATGGAGTCTGTCAGGAAAACGGAAAATTTATATCAATACTTACCGTAATTTTCCTTTCCTGATAGAACTCCATGGCAGCAGGAGTTCCCTCCCATCTGCTGGAGTAGTCTATATATGGAACACGGCTCCTGGCTTGGAGCAAAAATTTATGGGAGTGGGGTCCTATAGGGTAGGAGAGGAGGCGGAGCCTACCCATACGTGTGCTGCCATGGAGTTCTATCAGGAAAGGAAAATTACGGTAAGTATTGATATAAATTTTCCGTTTTCTCTTGCTAATGTGTATAGACTGGAAATATTTCGTGTTTTGAATACTATATATATATATATATATATATATATATATATATATATATATATATATATATATGAAAAATGTCAGTCAGGGGTCCAATCTGTCCGCCGCAATGTCGCAGTCCCGCAAAAAAAAAAAAATATCTAAAAATCGCACATCGCCGTCATTACTAGTTTAAAAAAAAATGACAAATCTTTCCCGTAGTTAGTAAACGCAATAACTTTTGCGCAAAAAAACAATCAAAACACGCTTATTGCGATTTTTTTTACCAAAAATATGTAGCAGAAAACAAATTGGCCTAAAATGTTAAAAAAATTTTGATTTTTACTTTTTTTTTTTGAGATTTTTATACAAAAAAATGTGAAAAATATTGTTATTTCTTTCAAAACTTACGCTCTTTTTTTGTTTATAGCGCAAAAAGTAAAAATCGCACAGGTGATAAAATACCACCAAAAGAAAGCTCTGTTTGTGGGGAAAAAAAGGACATCAATTTAATTTGGGTACAGCATCGCACGACCGCGCAATTGTCTGTTAAAGTCACGCAGTGCCGAATCGCAAAATAGGGCCTGGTCTTTGAGCAGCCAAATCCTCCGGGGCTTAAGTGGTTAATGAGTAGATTAAATGAGTTAGCATTAAGAGGTCGTGGAGAGAGGTGGGTTTGTTACAGACACAGAGGAATTTCCAAAGGGCGCAGGAGAAGGGGAGTCTGGCCTTGGGAAGAAGAGAAATGGTTACTAAATTGTGTGGATTTCGGTTGCTGCCACAGGGGGCTGGGTGATGGGTGTGTTGGGTACAGTTAAATGATGGAGGCCCAGGGTTTGGGGATAAATCTCCAGAGGTTAGGAGAAGACGAAGGGTGAGGGAGGTAATGTGCTAGGGAAAGAGGAACAGAATGAAGGAGATACACTCTGGGAACGTTAATATTTTTAGGGCATATCATCTACGCTCAAGGTCCAGAAAGGAATAGCTAATTATATATATTTTTTTTTTCCAAAAAAGGATTAGCAGTGAAAGGGTATATATGAACAGCATCATCGCTACACATTGTATATATTTAGAATAGCTTATTATATTTTAAACTGTCCGTAAAGCTGAAATGTAAAAATTAGGTATTACAGTCCTCTATCTCTCACAATCAATTTTATGCATTCTTTTTTAAATGTATTTTGCATGCGTTCAAGGAAATCAAAATCCCTAATGATCCTGCCAGTCTCCATGTGAAGGAAAGTCTTGTTCATTCTTAACCATGCTAATTGCAAAGCTGGAATCATAGTAGCATGGTCAGGTTACATCACTGCGACCTACAGGACACTGTGCTAGTGTAGAGCATGACGGTGGTTCCAAAGTCATCATGTGAACTCACAAGCTGACAGACCGCTCACACAGCACTGCTCAACTTGATTGACAGTGGAAACAGTAGTTGCTGGGATTTGACATCAGCAGAAACTATTGTTTTTTGCCTATTGCCCTTCGAGCTCAGTGAGGTAAAGTGGCTTTAGCAAACATGTGGCCACAAATAAAAATGTGTTATTAAAGCGTAACTTCACTTTTGTCACCCTCTGGGTGATCTCTGTACATTGCAGGGATTTTAACAAACTTTGCTGCAGATTCCTTCCTTTTGTTATTCTGAAAAAAATCATTGTTCCTCTGTGCTGAGTGGGTCAAATGGGAGTGCTTTCATATTTATCAGCTGTGGCAGCTGCAGAGCTCTAATGAGGAAAGCTGCTGGGCCTGCATCCCTTTAGACGTGTTCCTATTGGGAGTATCTCACCAAAAATGACATTTTTGTTGCAGGGGATGCCAAAAATCTGATTTGCATCTTAGGCAGACTTCTGGGAAAATTTGTGAGCCAATCACACTAGCAGGAAAGGATCTTTCTGGGGTGTGGTCAGTACACATTTTGTGTACAGAACAGCTCCAGGTAGCCATTTTGCATTTTTAGAAAATTACAACAGTTGCAGATTGAAAAGGAAAGGTAATTTTTTAATAACATTCAATTACAATATGATTTGTGTCGCAAGTGTATACGCTATATTGTTTTTTTTCTTTATTTTCTATTCCCCCCCGCCCCCCACGAAAGGGGAGTTACCCTTTAAATTAATTTTGCACAGTTTTTTAAATAATTAGGTTGATAAAGCATGCCTAAGGAAGCTTGCAGCATTGTTATTATGTCTTCATCCAATAAAGGGGTTCATTTCAGGTGCAGCTGTGCATGGTAGCCAATCAAATTAGCTTTATCTTGTTCAAATGACAAAAAAATAAATAAAAAATGGAAGCCGATTGGTTTCTATGCACA
Organism: Pelophylax lessonae; assembly: GCF_965119305.1. Classification (NCBI taxonomy): domain Eukaryota; kingdom Metazoa; phylum Chordata; class Amphibia; order Anura; family Ranidae; genus Pelophylax; species Pelophylax lessonae. The sequence continues at coordinate 311,688,080 of NC_138769.1, read as the reverse complement.
ATTGCACCAGATTTTGTACTCTCCAGTTTTAGTAAACCAACTCCAAGTACTTACATATATTTTAAGGGAACTTACAACCAATTGCTGCCTCATCAGCTTCCTCAAGAGACAGAAAAGTCAGGTCAGATACTCATACTGTTCTAAACAACATGACTTTCTCCAGACCTGCCAGTATTTTGCTTCATCTTCGAGGCAATGGGCCTTAACCGCTTGCCGACCGCCGCAAGTACATATACTGCGGCAGTCAGCCCCGTCACTCGCCTGTGAGCCAAAAGGGGGGGCGAGCGCGCTGCCCCCGCTCGCTCACGGACACCTCCGCGCGAGTGACTGGCGGACCCGATGTACGCCGGTCACTCGCGATCGTCAATGACAGAGGGAGAAAGGCAGGTGGCTAATGTAAACAAAGCCGCCTGTCACTCTCCCTTGTGTAACAGCAGAGATCATACAGTCCTGCTATGTAGGATCGTAGATCTCTGCTGTTACATGAAAAGCCACATCCCTGCACCGTTAGAAGCACGCCCCTAGGGACACACTTAACCCCTCCTTCTCCAATAAAGTGAACCCCTTCCCTGCCAGTGTCATTTTTACAGTAACAGTGCATATGTATAGCACTGATTACTGTAGTAATGTCACTGGTACCCCCAAAAGTGTCAAAAATGTCAGTCAAGGGTCTGATCTGTCCGCCGCAATGTCGCAGTCCCGCAATAAAAAAAAAAAAAATCGCAGATCGCCGCCATTACTCGTTAAAAAAAAAAGAACAAAAAAATGAAAACAAGTTGGCCAAAAATGTTAAAAAAATTTGATTTTTACATTTTTTTTGGGGAATTTCATATAAAAAAAATGTGAAAAATATTGTTATTTTTGCAAAATTGTCGCTCCTTTTTTATTTATAGCGCATGATCAAAAAATCGCACAGGTGATCAAATATCACCAAAAGAAATCTCTGTTTGTGGGAAAAAAGGGACGTCAAATTCGTTTAGGTACAGCGTCGCACGACCGCGCAATTGTCCATTAAAGTCACGCAGTGCCGAATCGCAAAATACCCCCTGGTCAGGGAGGGGGCAAAATCTTCCGGGGCTTAAGTGGTTAAGATATTACCCATACATAGCTAAACTCAATAAAATATGTTTGATCCCTTACCTTGTAAAACAACCCATTCAGTTTACTATAGAAACGAAAGACAAAACGTTTTTGTGTATAGACTTTTTCCATAGGTGCCCTTAGTTCTCAGAATAAAGTCCTGCGAGCTACCCCCCTAATCTATTAAGCTGCCGCAAACACTTCACTCCTCAGAAAGTGCACAGTGCTATAAATAAAATAAATAGTGTTGCGCAAGAATAAAAATCTCTATTTAACTGCTATTTCAACGATATTGGTGGTAAACCCAGATTGTAATGTGTATGGTGTGCTACAATACCAATGTTTAAAACAAAATTATGTGGTATAAATCATATTCTGAAAAAACAAAAAATAAAATCGGTATATATAAATATTTGTGATACACATAGTCCATAAAGTGCTTAAATGTGTTATATTCTGTGAGTCCTTAGTAAAAAGATAAAAAGTGCCAAGTGCTTGTAGAAAAATCAACTGCTAGTGCTCAATCCACCAAGGCTGTGGATGTGTGGGTGTATTCCCAACCGGTATACTTGACCGATGTTATCACCAAGCTTTTTCACTCCATACATCCCCTCGTGATTGGGCGCTCACCTTAAGAAAGGAAAAAATAAGCCTCAAATCGTAATCAGTAATATCTCCTCTGGGACACTTCTCCTCCCTTATTTTGCATGAGAGGTTATAGCAAGCACTGTTTAAAAATTTTTTGTTCACAACGACGGTATATTAATATTGCATCAGCACTTAGCACTTTTAATTTGGTTATATTGTATTACTGTTGAAGCGGATTATTTATTTATATATTTAGTATTGAAGTTGCATCAAATATTGTTTTTGTTTTTTCAGAATATGATTTATACCACATAATTTTGTTTTAAACATTGGTATTGTAGCACACCATACACATTACAATCTGGGTTTACCACCAATATCGTTGAAATAGCAGTTAAATAGAGATTTTTATTCTTGCGCAACACTATTTATTTTGTTTATTGCCCTTAGTTCTCAGCTGCATAAGGGACTTAGAGAGGTGGGGTGGAGACTGCAGAGGGGAATATCAGTGCAAGGGAAGGAGAAAGCAATACACTGATCTTCCCAATGAATGGCTGTTTAGGGAGAGCGTGTCAGCACAAGACTTGGCCAGATTGGAATGGATGTGCTCCTATGCCTAGTGTAGTCTCTTTGAAATAAGAAAGCAGCGGTACAGGTAGGTACATCAGGCATTTTACACAAAGGAAGAAATACAAAGAGGATACATTTTAACACAAGTGCTTGGTACAAAAGACACATCAGAAATATGAAATGTTGGGGTACCAATCTTTAAAGGCACGTTCACACTGTGCTGTTACACTTGTTGTGTAAAATGTAATACTATGCATAGTTATGGCAAAGTTTACATATAATTGGTTATTATACTGCCATCTTGTGGTTATTTTGGTTATAGCACCATCTTTTTCTGTTTTATCCCCTCTGCACCACCCATTTTTTGATGTATTTTCTGTTCCTGCTTCATTATGCTTTGGGTAAGAGACGGCTACCCGCTAGGCCTTTCGTGCAATCTGCTCACATCCGGGAATATATTACCATGTTTTGACTTTCAAATATCGTCTTTCAATCATCTGCCACACTTTGTTGTCTGCTATACCTAAAAACTGACGCTGATGGGAAAATACGTGTTTTGGTGAGTTCAGCTATCTGATAACGGCTGTCCACAGTGATTATATCTGCTTACACAAGTTGAGCATGGAGGTCTCAGCAAGGAATAAGTCACTATTACAACAGTTGGAGTCAGAGTACACTCTAGCTCTGCAGTAACATGTGCGTCACTACAATGTATATTGGTGCATTTTATATGTGCCAGCATGTTGGGATGCTATTAACAATGGCACCCCAGTACACAAAGTGAATGCACTAAGGTAGCATTGTGCCTTACTGTGCATTGTGGTATGCTTCATTGCAAAAAAATGATGTGTCCCATTTTTTTTTTTGGACATTTTGGTGCAGTAGCCCATGCATTGGAATTTTGTCCTAATGCAACGTGCCTTAATGCGCACAAAAACACATGTTAACACAGGACACTAAAGCCTTGTAGACACCGCCACAATAAAACCGACCTTTTGACAGAAGGCTTCTGTCGGACCAGCTGCCATAACACATGGGATGAATGATACCACCTGACTTTAGGCCTGTGTGTACTATTCTTAAGGTGTAAATGGATCCTGAATCTTTTCACAGTAATTGCATAGGGCAAAATGCATGCTTAAAAAGTGTAATATTTGCGCTAGTATGTATGGGAAATAAGGTGTCAACCAAAACAAATGTGTACATACAGTATCTCACAAAAGTGAGTAATCCCCCCCCCCATTTTGTAAATATTATATCTTTTCATGTGACATTTAGACACTAATGGCTGTGTGTTGAGTTATTTTGAGGGGACAGCAAATTTACACTGTTACACAAGCTGTGCACTCACTACTTTACATTGTAGCAAAGTGTAATTTCTTCAGTGTTGTCACATGAAAAGATATACCGGTAATAAAATATTTACCAAAATGTGAGGGGTGTACTCACTTTTGTCAGATACTGTATATGTGAATTCAAACAAATATGAGAATAGCAGCACTTAAATATATTACACATAACAATAGAAAATACCATGTACTGTATAGAAAATAAATGCGCTTATCCAAAACAACAGTGCTAAAAAAAAAATGATTAATAGCATCAATCAAAAACAGGGTGTATTTTTTTTACAAACAAAGTGAAATAATTAAACCAAAAGTGAGTCCATTTTTAAATAAATAGATGAAAAAAAGTCCCATGCATAAGATAGTTTGATCAGATGTAGATTCCCAACAAACATTCAGAGGTGATTCTTCCTGTATAAAATTGTGAACCTATTTAAATACACCATGCTCCACTGCACACAAAAGGGGATTTGCCTCTTACCAGATGGATTGACCTTTGCAGGTCTAACACAGCCTTTTTACAGCTTTTTCAATGCAAGCAAAGAGCGCCTCATCTATGGGATGACACTTTCTTAGCAAATCCAGGCTAAGAAAGCTTTGCTAGTAACCCACACTCCAGCTCGTTGTGTCACACATGAAAAAGGAGGAAACAACTTCTTGCGCAGACATCCATAAAAAAACAATTTGTTGGTTTAGACATACGAAAGAAGGATATTTTAGGCAAATCGGTTACACACAGCCTCTGGCTTCCCTTACAGACGATAAGACATCACCGCTACCACTAACCCGACGCACGTTTCGTTCTACTGAACGCTGCCACTGGGGTGAATTGGAATTTTGCCTTAATACAACACGCCTTAATGCGCACAAAAACACATGTTAACATAGGACACTAAAGCCTTGAAGACACCACCACAAAAAACTGGCTTAAGTGGTTAAACGAAAATTGGACGTTGTGTTCACATTTTATAGCCTGCACATCCAGTTTTTGTCGTACGAAAATCTGTAATCGGCTGTCGAAAGCACTATACTAACAATCCGAAAATAGGCAGATTGTTCGTCAGACGAAATTTTACTTCCAATTTTCTTATTGTGTGTGCGGGCCTTTACCCTGTCAAGTTTTTATTATTGTCTGTGTCTCGTTCTGCTGTCACAGGGACAGGACATTAAGTAGAAAAATCTCCAGTCAGGTCAAAGACAGCAAGTAAAAGTAAGTATTTACTCTTCATAAGTCTATCCAAACTGAACAAAAAACTTTGGTTAGTAGTTGGGCTTTAGGCTACAATTCTTTGTTTTTAGAAATTTGGGAATGATTGATTAAATTATACATTATTATGAAAGTGTTACCAAACCCACAACAGTAAAATCAGTCTGTACATGCAGTATAGCATGTTTGTTACTGTATACTAACTGTGGAACCTAAGGGGTTAATCCTCCATAATGTGTAAAAAGACTGTTTAATTCTATTTTCTCTGATCCTTCCCTTCTTCCACTGTCCCCCAATCTATCTCCTGATAAGACAGAGCCTTTGAAGTCCCTCTGCACATGCTCAGTTTGGTGTGTATTGCTAGAGTTTTGTTTTTCCTTAGGAGGGTGCATGTGATTAGCACAGGGCCAATCGGCCAATCAGCACTGCCCAGACAGAGGGTCAGGGGTCCTGCAGCCTCATAGGACAGTCAGAGGAGAATGAAAAACACCTCCTACAAATTTTAACCATACACTGATAGAAGTCACAAGACTGCTATATACTGCTGATGAGAAAAAGTATTTAGCAGTTTATATTTACTAAAATAATTGCATGTCCATGTTCTGTGGGAAACCAGATATATGCAGGGTCCTGGGTTTAGTAACACTTTAGGTATTAAGTAATTATTAAAACTGAAAATATTCACTGCAGAAAATGCATGCAGTAAGGGTAAGTATACATGCTAGATGGAAAGAAGATTTTCAGTAGCAGGCCATCAAAAGCACCGAAAATTCTTCTTGAGCTTACGTAACAGAATGAACACAAATGGCGGTTAAACCTGTTTTCCAGAGACTTGTAGTCACTTAACATTTTATGATTTCTTATTGAATTCTTCTGTATTTCTACATAAAGCCTCTTAGTATCCTGAGCTGAACTATGATAAGAGCCTCTACATCAAGCCATTATGTTTCACTGCATTATTTAGTAGCATTAAGAATACTCACATTGTATCAAGATATGAAGCTTGGTTCTTCCGAGGAGTTAGAAGTACCACTATGAAAACGGTCACGAGAAATAATGCTAGGACAGCTCCAATTATTGCCATAGCTGCGGCTAAAGATGTTGTATCTTTTAATGGGTAATCTGTAAATGAACATGCTTAACATTAAAAGCATAAACATTGCACTTTATGGAGATCTGTAAAATCAAGCATAAAAAAGCAATATAGAGGTTTATAACCATGCTATAAATACATGCAAAACCTGCTGAGTTGTGCACAAACCCACAATATGCAACTGCGTTCCCCTGGCAACCCAAAAAAACACAATGATTCGTTGTTCGAATACTGATTGCACCCCTTCAGCAAAGCAAGAAAGGACTTCATCAGTATTTTGATTACAAGATTTTTTTTAAGGCATGCTGGTCATAATTGTGCCATATGCATAGTGCCATCTACTGGTTGAAAGGGAGAAACACAACCTGTTCATGTTGGCAGGAGTTGCAAGAATGCAGAACATACAGTATATGCACTGCCAACGATTTGTCAAAACTGGGGAAGACAGAATCCGGAGCAGCTGTGCATGGCAACTAATCAGCTTGTTCAAATGAGCTTGGAAAAAGGACAGAAGCTAATTGGTTGCCATGCACAGCTGCATCTGATTTTGACTGGTTCAGTTTTGATAAATTCCCCCGAATGAGTTTTCACACTGAGTGGATCACGGTTCTTTCCTTAAAAGTGCATTTTGACAGGTGAAAGTGCACTGAGATTTTGACAGGTGAAAGTGCACTGAGATTTTGATAGGTGGACAGTTTAGACATATACAGTGCTTTGCGAAAGTATTCGGCCCCCTTGAACTTTTTGACCTTTTGCCACATTTCAGACTTCAAACATAATGATATAAAACTGTAATTTTTTATGAAGAATCAACAACAAGTGGGACAGAATCATGAAGTGGAACGAAATTTATTGGATATTTCAAACTTTTTTAACAAATAAAAAACTGAAAAATTGGGCGTGCAAAATTATTCAGCCCCCTTAAGTTAATACTTTGTAGCGCCACCTTTTGCTGCGATTACAGCTGTAAGTCGCTTGGGGTATGTCTCTATTAGTTTTGCACATCGAGAGACTGAAATTTTTGCCCATTCCTCCTTGCAAAACAGCTCAAGCTCAGTGAGGTTGGATGGAGAGCGTTTGTGAACAGCAGTTTTCGGTTCTTTCCACAGTTTCTCGATTGGATTCAGGTCTTGACTTGGCCATTCTAACACCTGGATATGTTTATTTGTGAACCATTCCATTGTAGATTTTGCTTTATGTTTTGGATCTCAGTCCCAGTCTCAGGTCTTTTGCAGACTCCATCAGGTTTTCTTCCAGAATGGTCCTGTATTTGGCTCCATCCATCTTCCCATCAATTTTAACCATCTTCCCTGTCCCTGCTGAAGAAAAGCAGGCCCAAACCATGATGCTGCCACCACCATGTTTGACAGTGGGGATGGTGTGTTCAGGGTGATGAGCTGTGTTGCTTTTACGCCAAACAACGTTTTGCATTGTTGCCAAAAAGTTTGATTTTGTTTTCATCTGACCAGAGCACCTTCTTTCACATGTTTGGTGTGTCTCCCAGGTGGCTTGTGGCAAACTTTAAACGACACTTTTTATTGATCTCTTTAAGAAATGGCTTTCTTCTTGCCACTCTTCCATAAAGGCCAGATTTGTGCAGTATACGACTGATTGTTGTCCTATGGACAGAGTCTCCCACCTCAGCTGTAGATCTCTGCAGTTCATCCAGAGTGATCATGGGCCTCTTGGCTGCATCTCTAATCAGTCTTCTCTTTGTATGAGCTATTTTACAAGTCATGTGTCCACAGATAGCAGCCATCTTGGCCATGACGTATCCATTTAGGGTGTGCCCCTATCCTCAATTGACTAATTCATTTGGAAGGATTGGGAAACAGGGATTTCGGGCACAAGAGTTTTTTTAAAAAAAATTATTCTTTTATTCAACAAAAAAATATTTTAAAATCATGGAAAAATACAGGCAAATAATTGTGTGTTGAGGACACAGTGAGACCAATAAATGGTCTATACTATACAATATCTCAGTACATAGAACTTATAACAGTGATTTACATACAGTTCAGAGTACAAGATCATTAGTAATCATATAATTCTTGGAACCGTGTTACTCAGTATCAGAAGAGAACCGCCGGCGGACACCCAAGTAGTAAGGTGCCGGTCAGCGGGGTCAACTGAGAGTATAGATTAACATTCACCATGTAACATATGACCTTTGCTCAACATGTTTCGCTTTCTTAGACAAAAAGCTTCATCTGGAGCATATCATTTCTTTTGTCTGTGTGAAAAATAACAGTGTTTAGATAAATTACATATATATGTTACCTCATTTCCAGTATGTTATAATTACAATTACATATCATTTATTTCTCCTTTTAATTGCATACAATCACATTACACATCTCAAATGAGTCCTTCTACTTTTACTATATCAACACAATATAACATTGAGTCTTAGATTGCATTCAGACACCAGAGGGGTTTAGGGGAAACAATGGAGGCTGCCAATAGTGAGTATATGTGGGGATCCATGCTGTAATTATAGTATCAGCATGTATATCATGTTTGTATATCTAGTATACGGAAGAAAAATGTATACATACCTGTACATATAGTAATCAGGCACATATCTCAATTTCCATAGGGAATTCTTTAACGAGGAGGACTGTGCGTTTTGGGAAGCTCAAACATAGGCAATATATAGTGACATAGTAGTGAGGGTAATCACTCCATGTCTATTATCTGAATGGATGAGAGCAAGAGAACAATGTTTCTCAGAATAGTTGGCATTTATATTCTATGATATCACTTTAAGAGGGAGCCCGTGAGAGTGCTAAACCCATAAGCTCAAGTGTTCCAAAGTGATAGAATAAGTGTGCCTCATGCATGTTATGAGAGTATATAAGTACCCATAGAGCCCATAGATTATCTGCCTCAAAAGGGGCTAAAGAATAGACACATAATTGCTCTGGACCGTAAGGATAGGCAAATGTCATGCATTTCTAACCGGATGTACACCGACATATAGAGTTTACCCATGCGTCAATGGGTCACCCCTATAGTAAAATGCATATCATGTATATTGATTTATTTTTATATACATATGTAAATATATGTGTATAGTCAATTTAGTATCCAGCCCACCTCCCTCCATAATAGTAGGAGAGTGACCAGGGTTACGTATACGCAGACAGTTGCCTCATAGAGTCCAAAATGAGTTCATACAAGGCGTGCTTAAAATAGGCATAGGAAATAGATATAGAGGTAGATAGATAGAGTACCACCCAGTATAGTCGATCCCTATGTAGTAAAAGAATCCCAGACATAAACAAACACCTTAACACGGCTCACCAAACTTGGAAAGGACGAGAGCTTAATGTAGGGAGCATGTCTCCTCTGCTTGTATATCGGCTGTTAAGCACAGTAAGGTTGGAGTAAAGTCACGGGTATCAGAGAGTATAATGCTAAAATATTGTTGCTAGCCATGTATAGCTTACCCCTTGCCACGCTGTTCCCAGCTTCCGCACAGTCCTCACCGGATGGGGAACCTCCGCCATACCAGGGCCTGTATCTGGCGCCCTTAAATGGCGTGGATCCCGGGCGGTTCGTCAGAAGACGTCACCGCCCCGGCCACTCCCACCGGACATCGCTCGAGAGCAAGCGCGGGGACACCCCAGCGAAGCTCTCGGCTCTGTCACAAGTGTGAGCAGATCACACAGAGGCAGGAAATGCCTCCGTAGTCCGCTCTGGTGCCACAGGAAGTTCCGCCCGGAAGGGGCGGAACCATCCTGCGGCCTATCCGGCCGCACATATCTCGCTGATGAGGCCGACCTCCATGCTTACCCACACTGCCCCCACAGGATCGGTCCGCAATTACATGAGAATTCTAATTGCCTGAAATGAAAAACGAGACAAAACAAAACAGAAATTATATACTTTAAAATGCATATATAAAGGCATATTTCACTATGGTACAGAAATGTTCCTGATAAACCAGGAGATATGTATCAGTAATGTATTTATTTATCAAAAACTATGTAACCATGTTTGTTTTTTTATAACATAAACCACTAGTAAGGGCATTCAATAGTAGTAGCCCTAATGGAAGAACAGGGGCTGAACTGCCCCCTACTAGAAACACTTCCACACTTCCAACTCCAAAAAGTTGCATTTTTCGACTGATCTTTGTATGAGCTGAAAGTTTAGAGGGACGGTCAGGTCTTCGTAGATATGCAGTGGTCTGACACTCCTTCCATTTCAATATTATCGCTTGCACAGTGCTCCTTGGGATGTTTAAAGCTTGGGAAATCTTTTTGTATCCAAATCCGGCTTTAAACTTCTCCACAACAGTATCTCGGACCTGCCTGGTGTGTTCCTTGTTCTTCATGATGCTCTCTGCGCTTTAAATGGACCTCTGAGACTATCACAGTGCAGGTGCATTTATACCAGGCATGTCCAACCTGCGGCCCAGAACCGCAGGCAATGCGGCCCACTGCCCCCTGACAATTTTTTTTTGCTGGGGAGGAAGGAAGTTGAGTCAGGGGCATGGCCACGGCGGCTTCCAACTAAGTGTAGGCAGAGGCTGCCTCAGAGGGGATCATCCACTAGTTGTGTTAAATTAGTGCTGGGGGGGGCGCAGCAGCTCGTGAAGGGCGCAGCGCCGTTTTATTACTTATATACCTTAACTACAGTATCATTTCTTTTTTATGCGGCCCGAGAAAATTTCTCTACACTCAATGTGGCCCAGAGAAGCCAAAAGGTTGGACACCCATGATTTATACGGAGACTTGATTACACACAGGTGGATTCTATTTATCATCATTAGTCATTTAGGTCAACATTGGATCATTCAGAGATCCTCACTGAACTTCTGGAGAGAGTTTGCTGCACTGAAAGTAAAGGGGCTGAATAATTTTGCACGCCCAATTTTTCAGTTTATTTGTTAACAAAGTTTGAAATATCCAATAAATTTTGTTCCACTTCATGATTGTGTCCAACCTGTTGTTGATTCTTCACAACAAATTACAGTTTTATATCTTTATGTTTGATGCCTGAAATGTGGCAAAAGGTTGCAAAGTTCAAGGGGGCCGAATACTTTTGCAAGCCACTGTAGTAGATAATTCTTCCATTCTTACTGGCCTACAGTAGCAGAGTATATAATAGGTTAATGCAATGTACACTTAGGGGTGGATTTACTAAAACTGGAGAGTGCAAAATCTGGTGCAGCTGCGCATTGTAGCCAATCAGATTCTAACATCAACTTGATGTTGACGAGGGGGTTAAGCAGGAACCAGGGAAGGCATAATATAAACAGATTAAACTTCAACTTTAAAGTAATAGTCTTTTTTCTTTAAAAATAACAAACATATCATACTTACCTGCTCTGTGCAGTGGGTTTTGGACAGAGAAGCCACGTTCCTCCTCTTCCCAGGTCCATCTCTGGTGCTCCTGGCCACTCCCTCCTTCCGAGTGCCCCCAGAACAAACAGGTTGCTATGGGGGCACCCGAGTTGAGCCCTGCTGTGTGTGTCTATTTGGACATAGAGCTGTGGTTTAGCAACCCCCTTTCGCGTAATTGGCTCAATGACTTTGATTAACTAACTGCAGCAGGATACAAAGGAACCTGTCTCAGCCAATCAGGAGGGAGAGTCCCGGATAGCGCAAACATTGCTGAATTGAGAGGGGCTCAGGTAAGTATAGCACCCTCCTAGGCAGGTGCTAGGCAGGGAAAGTATAGTTGCTTGGTCTGCTTATCAGGGAGCCTGATTAGTAGTTAGGCCTGTTGCATATGTCCAGGGTGTGATTCATCTGGAGTGAGGGAGTGTACCCACTGTATCCAATATGAGAGCCCGTTGGACAGTGGAGGAAACCCAGCCAGTGACACACAGGCTTTTGTAATTATCCCAGTGGGTTGGCACAAACAGTGGTGCATCCTGGGATATGTTATAAAAGCCAAGGGGACATGTGACAGGGGGTCTTTGGGCGGGAAGCCAGGTCCCAGGAGGAGGGTGACGGCTGTCTCTCCTCCTGTTTGCTGTGGATGATGGTCACAGGCGGTTGGCCTAGTGGACCAGAAAGTGTGGCTGAACCCAGAGGTCCAGTGGAAGCTGACTGTGGAGGTGAAGGCAGAGCAACTCTGGAAAAACAGTGTCAATGAGTACAGGGAAGCTTGCCAAGGGGTCTGCCCAGGAAGGGGACCACTCCAGTGGCTAGAGTCAGCGGACAGGTGTCAGCACACAGGCAGTAAGAGTAAATGGGTGCCAGGTTATTAACCCTGAAGAGAGTCTTCAAGTGGGAGCAGTCAATTTATCTTCACTTCAGTGGCAAGGTGAAGCAGCGGCCTTGCCACATTTTGCAGTCAGTTGTCCTCAGAATTGTGCATAGTTACTAGTTAAAGTATTCCACTCATCCCTTCTCCCATCCCAGTTCTAAATAAAACACAAAAACCAAATCCCCTGGACTGATCATTGACTGAGCCAAGAACTTTTAATGCCATTTATCTACTGTCAGTTGCTAATGGTAACCCAGGGGACCCAAGAAGTTTAATTCTCAGGAGCCCTCAAGGGGGCAGTGCTACATAAGTACTAGAGGGGCTGAATGGGGCTGCTGCTTACAGAAGGCTTTTTATCTTAATGCATAGAATGCATTAGGATAAAAAAAAAAACCTTCTGCCTTTAAAACCACTTTAAATACATCATGCTACACGTGGTTACCCTGTAACACAATCTCATTTCAAGGTTGTTTTAAAATGAAAAATAAAAAAAGACCACCCCGCTGATTACATAAATAATTTGGTTTAGATCAATTATTCAGCACCAAAAGTGGAATGTTGAAACCTAAAGGAAGTAAGGATACAAAGACAATATAGTTCTATATTCCCCTACAAAGCTTAATTTGCCATCACATTTACAGTATACCAGATCTGGAAAAGAGTAGGTCTCATACCCCATAAAATAAATTGCATAGCTATCTCAGAAGAATGGCTTATATCTCTCAGCAGAACAATGCGTACAAAAACAGAAGCGGTTCTAATCTATCCTAACAAAATAGGCGTTTTTCAATACAGAGTGTGTTATCAATTGATAGACATTAATATGAATGATTATTATTTATGTTTTATAGGTTTTAATTACAAACTATAAAAAATTATGTTCTTCTAATAGTGCTACGTTTCTAAAATATTTAGCTCAATCCCTGATTTTTAAAGTGACACTATCTCCTTTCTCATTTAAGGCAAAGTGACTGTCTTTGCAAAAGGGCCAACTAAACCCCTGATACTCACTTTACCAATGTTCCCGTTGCCCTGCCAGTGACAATAACAATGCTTTTTCATTTAGGGGAAAATGCGACTTCCACCTATGTGTCCGTGCGCAGGTCTAGCAGCCAATCACTATATCCAAGCACTGTCACATGACCAAAGAAGTGAGGTCAGTGCTCCCTTTAGCGTCCAACACCAGCCAAGGCTTGGGATTTTAGGGCCAGCTGTAATGGCAGCAGAAATGTCAGTGGCAGGGCAGTTGTCACCAGGACAGGAAAGCACAGATGGCAATATAAACATTCTAACTTCTTCACTGTGCTATTAAATGTGTTTTTTGTGTTTCCGTAGGCAATTGCTGCTCCCTCACTGCCCTGACAGGAAGTGAGGGAAAATCCCCCCAACATGAACAGAGGGGGCAATAAACACCTAATAGAAGTACTAACTTACTAACTCATATTCTGCTTGATCCAAAAATGTAACTTTTGTTTTTGGTTGCAACTTTGCTTTAAAAATAAATACATACAATCTGTCTCTGAGATTTGTATTTTCATTCATATTGTATTTTGATCCAGTAGATTTTGGACTTTACTGCAGTTAAACAAACCTTTTCAACCATGATACCCAGGAACCCTGTGCTACCTTTAAGTTTTTTCGGGAAAAATACCCAAAAATTGTATACAAGCCAGTGGGTGGATCCGGCCTGCCTTTTAGTTACACAAAGCCACAGGTTTTCATTGTGCACTATTACAACCTTTCAGCTGCCGGTGTCCTAACAACCAATGATGACATTGGTTGATGAGGAGGATGTTGGGCGCCTTTTTGCCCTCCCGTGCACTTCTTAATCAACTCTGGGGAAAGAGAAACATTAGAACACTTGTCAGTAGCAGTGTGCAAAGGTGTGTTTGCTTTTGAAAAAGAAATCACCTCTAATGTTGGGTACCCTACATGTGTGGATGTGCATTATATTTGGGTTTTTTTTTACAGAATGGGGTGCCTTTGAGATTGTGAAGAATAGTAATTGGTGTATTGACTTGAAAAACACTGCTCTAAACAGTGGTGATTTGACAAAATACAGACAAAGAAATGGGCAATTTTCATAATGCAGGGGAAACAAGTGAGCAATAATATACAGTAATTATGAAATAAGGATAGAGAGGCTGCCAGCACCAAAGGATAAGATTGTGATCCGCAAGAGAATACAAATAAAGGGGTGCAGCGCCAATAGCAATGATGTTGAACAGTCATTAGATGAATAATGAATACAGTTCAAAAATAGGTCCACGCTGCAGATAAGGTGAGAGGAGATGACAGGGAAATCCCACACCCAGGAAGGATGACAAATCCAGGGGTCGATCCACCACAGTGCGTAAGATAAGTGAACTGCTTACCAGAACAATTTGACCCTCAAATTATAGAGTGGTCAAATTCGGCATGTAGTAGGATATTCCCCAGGATCCTTACTGAGATTAGCGATCAGCTAGCTCCACTTGAATAGTAAAGGCGTACTTAAACCAATGCATGATAGTGCAGTATGTAGACTTTTAATAGAGAAAAATAGACATAGACATGACAACTCACATGTAGGCAAGTGACTCCGTGCATGGAAAGCAAGACGTGTGCAAGACGCAAGGCGTGTGCGTACTTGCAACGTGATGTGGATGACTGACGCGTTTCATCATCAATATGACGCCTTTGACAAAGCCCTATTGATGACGAAACGCGTCAGCCATCCACATCGCAAGTACACACACGCCGCGGCCATCTTGCTTTCCATGCATGGAGTCACTTGCCTACACGTGAGTTGCTATGTCTATTTTTCTCTATTAAAAGTCTACACACTGCACTATTGGAGTTCTTTTCTATTTGGAGGTCCATATTGTTTGGTGATTATCTTACCTGCACACCATAAGGGGATTAGTGAGGCTGACCATCCTGATATATCATCAAGGTGGAGCTGGCTGATCGCTAATCTCAGTAAGGATCCCAAGGAATATCCTACTACATACCGAATTTGACCACTCTATAATTTGAGGGTCAAATCGTTCTGGTAATCAGTTCACTTATCTTGAGCACTGTGGTGGATCGACCCCTGGATTTGTTATCCTTCCTGGGTGTGGGATTTCCCTGTCATCTCCTCTCAACTTATCTGCAGAGTGTACCTATTTTTGAACTGTATTCCTTATTCATCTGATGACTGTTCAACATCATTGCTATTGGCGCTGCACCCCTTTATTTATATACAGTACATAGGCAACAGTCGCAATACACAGTTCACATATGAGCAATTATTGTAATAAACTGGTAACAAATGGGCAATCAAGTCAATATACCAGAAACAAAAAGATGTGACAATACATGGCAATAGTGTATACAACTAGAGCCCAGTCTGTAAAAATTCAAAGGGGCACTGGGAATATTGGGCTCCATTCACAATGCGGTAAAAAAACTTTTTTTTTTGCAATTCACTAAGAAATGTTACTAAAATACAGTATGAGCTATTTTATGAAGTAATGTGGTATTTTAGTCGTGAAACCTAGGGTTTGTGAATAGCTGGTTTGTTGAGGGGGATTCCGCGTCCTTAATAACCATGACTCATCTGCTGTCAGTGGGATTCCCTGCTGACAGCATAATGTAAAAAAAAAAAAAAAAAGTGTTGGCATTTTTTTTCCCCACAAAATAGCGTGGAGGCCCCCCTAAAATCTATACCAGCCCCTTATTTGCGCATGAAGCCCAGCAGGCAAGGAAAGTGGGGTGACCAGCCCTCCCTCCTCCTAAACAATACCTGGCCACATACCCTCAACAAGAAGGGATGCTTTGGTAGACTCCTCCCCAAAGCACCTTGTCCCCATGTTGAGGAGGACAAGGGCCTCTTCCCCACAACCCAGGCCCAATGGTTGTGGGAGTCCAGAGGTGTCTTATCGGAATCTGGAAGCACCATTTTACCCCTAAAACAATAATAAAAAAAATTAGAAAGTGATGGATGGATTGACTTTGGTAAAATCAGCTTGCCAACAGGTGGATTAAATCTCTGCCAGACCCTGCTGAAGTGGCCAAATTTCGATCCATGTATTGCAGGCTTAAGTGAAAACAAACATGTATTACTCCTTTAGTAAATTCATGTACTTTACATTTTACTCCAGTCTAGTCTAGCTGTCTTTCAAGCCATCTGAGTCTAGACATCCAAATCATTTAAACTAAAGCTGGATTCACTTATCTTTGCAATAGACTTCACAGAAGAGCCATAGATGAGCTGAATGAAGCTGTAACTATAGCTACCAAAAATAAATCTGCTCCGTTTTGTTCCCCTTTTCATACACCTATACTGAAGAAGTAAAGTTATGCTGAAGTGTATAATTCAGGCTTTTGGTCGACTTATGAAAATTAGAGACAACGAGAAGCTGTTTACCATAAAAAAAAATATTTGGTTAACGTTCCTTGAGTACCTCAGACTACTTTAAAACTTTAACTACCCTGGAGCTTACCTCATATGCCCTGGTCCTCTTCCGCTCTTTGGCTGCTTTATCAAGCTAAATCACCAGGGTTAGCTATTGGATTAACCGCTAGGTCCCGACTTCTGTTGCTGGAGTGCAGACAGCAAGCATGAAGCCAGTAAACTGTTTCCACAGACTAACATTTGCACTTCTGATTTATAGTAACACTAGTTGTTTTAAAAGTATCAGTGGTCAAATGATTATTTTTTTTTTCTTTTCATTTTTCTTGCATTTATTTTGCTTTAGATTGCATTGAAAAAAAGTTTTTGCAAGACAATATTACCTTAAGATATTATTTAATAATATTGAACAAACTTTTGCTGAATCAATAGGTCTACAGATGAAAGTCCTATAGACCACAATGAAGTTCAAGTCTTTTATGTGGCACCACATCCAAGGAAAGAGTACAAAAAAATACAACAAAAGCAAGAGGACTTTTAAAGGCTGCCACATTTGTAACCCTAGGTAAGAGAAAGAAGTACACAAAATGTTAACAATTACAAACGTTTATTCATAGTTATTTACTTAATGCCTAAGGCTGGGTTTGCACTTATACAAATTGGATGCGGATTTCCCTGCATCTAATTCACGTCAGGAGAATTTGACCGGCTCTCTATGGAGCCAGTTTACATATCTCCGGAGTGGCTCTGGTGCGAATTGCACAGAGTCATGTGTGTCTTCTGGTCCATTTCAGGTCCAAATTCAGCCATGAATTAGGACTGAAACCGGATCTTAAACAGTGAGCTGGGACGCACTGGACTCCTGATGTAAGGCGCTCCGTGCGGCAGTGTGAACCCAGCCTAATTCACCTGTAAAAAGCCACACAAATATACATCACAATTATATCAGGGTACACAGATTGTAACATCAATTCCCATAAATGTAGCAGGCCGAAAGTCAAAAAATTGTTCTGGCCCACAGTTGCTATAAATACACTGTGTGCACAATTATTAGGCAAGTGAGTGTTTTGACCAAATCATCATTTTTTTGCATATTGTCCAACCTGTATAAACTTGAATGGTTATTGGATTTAAGCATATCAGGTTATGTGTATTTGTGTAATGAGGGAGGGTGTGGCCCAAGGAGATTAACACAATATATCAAGTTGTGCATAATTATTAAGCATGTTCTCTTCCAAAATAGACCAAAAAAAATTGCATTTTTGACTTACCGTAAAATCCATTTCTCTGACGTTCATTGACCGAAACAGCTCCTGATCTTCTTACCATTGGGTTATACTGCCCCGTTCATGAGTAGGACACTAGGCAGAAAAAAAGTCTGGCTATGCTTATGGGCAGTCCCAGGGGGTATACTCCCTCTCTCGGCTATAAGTACTCAGTTTTGTTACAAGCAGTGTCAGAAGAATTACAACTTCACAGAGGAGTGGGTGCTGTGTCCGTCGATGAACGTCAGAGAAATGGATTTTAAAGCAAGTCAAAAATCCCATTTTCTTTTCGTTCATTGACGGACACAGCTCCTGATCTTCTTAACCATTGGGACGTCCCAAAGCAGTGTTCCCAAGGCTATCTATAGCCAACCAGGTAAACAGGAGCTCAACCAAAACAGCTGGAGCTCATATGAAAAAAAAAAAACACAACAATACACCCTTAAAGAGGACCAGGTCCTCTAAACAGCAGCCTGCAAAACCTTGCGGCCAAAAGAAGCATCTGCAGATGCCAACGCATTAACTTTATAGAACTTTGTGAAAGTGTGCGCCGATGACCAGGTGGCTGCCTTGCAAACCTGCGTCACTGACGCCTAATGACAGGAGGCACTGAGCACCCCAGTAGAGTGCGCCTTGACAGGGAAAGGAGGAACCTGACCTCTGATGGAATAGGCCTGGATCACCGTCTGTCTGATCCATCTAGGAATGGTAGCAGAGGAAGCGGACAACCCTTTCCAAGGCCCCATCCGTGAGTCTCACTTCCTAAAAGACTCCGTAGCTGCCAGGTACACCCTAAATTTCCCGGACCACATCCAAGACAAGCAAAGCAATTTCCTTTGGATGATTTGGCCTGGGACACAGGGAAGGCAACACAATGTCTTTATTTAAATGAAAATCAGAGACAACCTTTGGAAGGAATGATGGACAGGTTATTACTGTGAACCACCAAGTAAGATGAACGACAGGATAACGCCACCAATTGCGTCACCCTACGTGCAGAGGCGATAGCCACCAAGAAGGCTACCTTCTGGGACAGCGTAAGCAGGGGAATCTCCTGAAAATTCCCAAAAGGAGGCTCCTGGAGGACAGAGCACCAAATTGAGGTCCCAAGGCAGAAACGAAGAGCACACTGGAGGGGCCAAGTGCTTAACTCCCTGAAGAAAAGTACACACCAGGGAGTATGTGGCCAAGGCCATTGAAAGAAGACTGCTAAGGCCGACATCTGACCCTTGATAGTACTCAAGGTCCGTTTCTGCTTTACCCCCCATTGAAGAAAGGTCAAGATCCGAGCTACCGACAAAAAGCGAGGATGAACCCCAAGAGACTCATACCACGCAATGTACGAATTCCATGTATGATGGTAGATTTTCCTAGAAGTAGATTTCACAGCTTTTAACAGCATTGAAATCATTGATGCAGACAAGCCTCTATCCTTCAGCACCTGGCATTCAACAGTCAAGCCGTCAAAGCCAACGACTGTAAAGCAGGATGGAAGATCGGTCCTTTGAGAGGAAGCTCCAAGGAATGTCGGTGACCAGCCGCACCAGGTCGGTGTACCAAGCCCAGCGAGGCCAGTCCGGAACCACTAAGATCATGATCGGAATCCCTTCTGCCTCAATCCCGCGTAGAAGTCTGGGCAGAAGCTTGAGAGGAGGGAAGGCCTTAATCAGAAAATACTGACCCCCACTGGGCCACCAGTGTGTCTGTGGCATCCGCCAGAGGATCGCGTGACCGAGTCACAAACCTCTGCACCTTTCTGTTGAGCCGAGATGCCAACAGATCCAACTTGAGGATGCCCCACCGGAGACACTCCCCTTGGTCTAACGCCTGCCGACTGCGGTAATCTGACTGCCAGTTTTCCACCCCGGCAATGTGTACGGTGGAGAGGGCTGGAATGAATCAATCGTTCTGCCCACCTTAGAAAGCAGGCTACCTCCAGAGCCGCCGGGACACTTCTTGTGCCTCCCTGGTGATTGACATAAACCATGGCATTGTCCGATTGAATGCGCACTGGACATCCCTAATAACGATCTGTCCAATGGTCCAGGCACAGTCTGATTGCTCAGAGTTCCAAGACCTTAATCGGTAGTCTGGACTCTTCCAGTGTCCAGGGTCCTTGAGCAGAACTTTTGCAGAGGAAGCCTGCCCAGCTGGATAGGCTGGCATCTGTGGTAACCACTGTCCAATACAAGGGAAGGAAGGATTCCAGCACCCGCATGCAAGTCCGGAGGGATGACCATCTGCTGGACAGCAGGAGACAAACTTCAGCCTGCAATTTCTGGAGTTTGTCCGGAGGCTAAGGCCGAGTCCAGAGTCAGACCCAAATAGTCCAGCTTTGTGGATGGAACCAGAGCAGACCTCTGAAAATTCAGAATCCAGCCAAACTCCCTCAGAGTTCGTATGGTCGTTTCCAGGTTTTCCACTAGAGCAGTAGGAGACTCCGCTCGTAGAAGGAGGTCGTCTAAGTAGCCCAGTACCGCGATCCCCTATTGGCGCAACAATGCTAGCACCAGGGCTAACACTTTTGTGAAGACCAAAGGAGCAGAGGCGAGACTAAAGGGTAGTGCCACAAACTGATAATGCTCCTCTCCCATGGCAAAGTGGAGGAAGCGCTGTTGACCAGCACATATTGGAATGTGAAGGAAAGCATCCTTGATGTAGATAGAGGCAAGGAAATCCCCCTGATGCAGGGATGCCACCACCGTGCCAATGGACTCCATTCTGAACTTCTGCACCCGCACAAAGCAGTTAAGCGCCTTGAGATCCAGGATTGAACACACCTTGCCTTCCTTCCTGGGAACTGTAAACTGGTTTTAGTAAAAACCCTGAAAACGTTCTGAAGTCGGAACTGGGACAATCACCCCTTGAAGTAAAAGGTCTTGTACCACCCCAAACAGACCCTGTAAGCGGTCCAGGGACAGGGGCAATTTGGAAGGAAAAAACCTTGCCGTGCAAAACTATCTTGTAGCTTGACTGAATGACTTTGTGGACCCACTTATCTTGTACCAGGGAAGTCCACGGGTCTGGAGACCAGCGAAGAGGTCCACCCACCCCCGATATGGGTAAAGGGGGCACCTCCATGCTGAAGGAGCCTTGTCCACGGGTCTGGAGAAGCCTGGCTTGCCAGACCAGGTTCGTTTGGATCCCCCAGAGGAGGCACTGAAAGGCTTCGAGCTCGTCAGTCGACCCTGAGGGACAAAAAAAACTTATGAGCCAAGAAAGAGGGCTCACATCTATGACGAGGGTTTTTGCCCTTAGTAGTCTGCAAAATAAAGGTACTCTTCCCCCCCTGTGAGACCTTTAATGATGTCATCCAGGGTAGCCCCAAACAGGCGATCTCCTTAAAAGGGGAGATCAGTCAAGGCCTTGTTAGAAGTCTGGTCTGCAGATCAGCATTTAAGCCAAAAGACATGCCAAAGTACCACTGCAGAAAGAGAGCCAAGCCCCTAGGGGAGCCACATCCAAAAAGGCATCACAGATAAACTGCAGTCCCTGGACCAGCTGGTCCACCAGCTCAGCAAAGGCGGGGGGGGGGGGGAGCTGTTCTCCCTCCAGGTCATCATGTAAAAGCTTAGCCCACTTAAGAGTTTGCGACACCGGGGCAATGGTGAATACCGGCCTCATTGTCGAACCAGCCAGAGTGTACATATTGCGGGCCACAGCCTCCGCCTCCCTGTCAGCCAGATCCTTAAAGGCCAGGGACTCTTCAACGGGAATCATGGTTGCCTTGTTTAATCTGAAAACCGGAGGGTCCACCACCAGTGGAACAGTCCAACTCTTAATAAGGAACTCCTCATAGGGGTATCGCCAAGCAAATTGCTTAGGGACCCCAAGGGGACACTTTGGCCGTCAGCACTCTTTAGCAACAATTCTGTCAAAATAGTAAGGAAAAGGAAACACCTTTGCGACTCCGGATGACTTGTGACTGCCAAAGGGAACCTGCGCCTCCGTCGCAGCTGTAGCTGCCTCCTCCATCTTTAAGGTCTCACGCACAGATACAAATCACTGCTTCCACCAGCGCAGTGGCAGATGTGGAGGAACCATCCTCATTATCTGAGGATTCCGGGTGCATGGTCACAGACCCAGCAGGATGACCCATGTTCACAGCGGCCAAATCAGATTCAGGATCTGATGAGACAGAGGAGGCGGGGGGTACTTTTTGCTAGCCTGTCACCCGAAAGCCACCACCACCCAGGACACAAATGACTCCAGGACCGCCATCAGTGTATTGATGGATGGTTGGGGCCCAGGGAGAGGGGATCAGGTGGGGAGATTGTGCTCCAAAAACCAGGGGGGCCCCACAAAAAGTGTAAAACACTGCAAAGGGACAACTCCCACCGCGCTGACAGTACCACATGGTCGCCAGGCACAAAGCACCAAGTGATCCTCAGCAGAGAGGGAGAGGACCCCACCAGACTCACCACCCAGCAGAAACCGGCACCTGCAGCCACCAGGATATTCTGCACTCCACGTGCAGCGATCAGGAAGTGAAAAGATCCAGGAGTCAGCACCAGGGAGTGAGGAGGGGCCCCCACTGCTAAAATCGCCTCCCACAGGGCTCCAGTCTTGGCCGCCGCTTTTTTTAATGGCAAACCACCGCAAAATGGCTGCTGGACTACACAAACATGGCTGCCGTGCATTGAGCACACAAGGCTACAGCAAAATGGTAGCACCACGAGGCTCCCAGGGACCCAGGAGGGATCCCTAAGCCTCAAGGACAGGCCCAGGCAGGATGGGGGCCCCGTCAGGAGCCCCTACCAGGTACACCCCCCTGCAAAGCCGATCATCCGATCGCCATCGGCGCACCCCTCCACCCCCATCATAGCGCTCTGCCCCCCCCAGGAAATGAACCAAACCACCCAATAGCCCCAGCCTAAGTGGAGGGGGGCTAGATGGGGGGACAGATGAAGGGGAGTGCCTGATGAAAAGGAGGGGAACCCGGGGGTCCTACCATCCTAAGGAGGGACCCACGTCCACCCCAAAACCCTCCAGGAGGAGACAGCTACTCACCATACCAGGAACAAGGCAGGCACGGCTGCAGACAGAACCCCTCGCCATTGAAATGGGGGGCTGTCCGCCAGGGGGAACTCTGCATTTCGGGCAGAGACCAGGTCGTATGCGACCTCATGAGGCGTTTAACTTGCAGGCCAGCCCCCTTCCGGTGGGTCTATGTCGCGGCTGAATAGCTGTGGTTTATGCGCGCTCGCTGGCCAGACTGGGGTGGACCACTGGATCTAGATTATCCAGCCCATCGCCCAGTCCAGCAGTTGATTGTACATCTCACAGGGAAAAAAAAACAAGAGAAAAATTTCTATTTAAAAAGAAAGAAATTGCAAGGACCAGAGATCCCAGCAAGGAACTAGGTCCTTACTCCTGACTAGGCAGAAACCACCTATAGCAGAGAGAGGGAGTATACCCCCTGGGACTGCCCATAGGCATAGCCAAACTTTTTCTGCCTAGTGTCCTACTCCTTTAGGGGGGCAGTATCACCCATAGGTTAAGAAGATCAGGAGCGGTTTTGGTCAACGAACGAAAGAGAAAAAGTTTTAACTGACTCTGAAAAGTAAAAAGATGTAAAAAGTCTTTCAGAGGGATGCAGCACTCTTGAAACTGCTAAGATATTGGGGTGTTATCACAGAACCAAACGTTTTGTTGTAAATAGTCAACAGGGTCGCAAGAAACGTGTTAAGAAAAAAAAATTAACTGCAAAAGATTTGAGAAGAATCGAACGTGAAGCGACCAGAAACCCATTATCCTCCAGTGCTGCCCTATACCTCAACTGCAACCTACCTGGAGTGCCCAGAAGTACAAGGTGTTCAGTGCCTAGAGACATGGCCAAGAAAAGGAAGGCTGAAACCGGACCACCACTGAACAAGACACATACTTTGAAATGTCAAGACTGGGCCAAGAAATATCTGAATGATGAGATGAGAGTGACTCCTAATGGACCAGATGGATGGGCCTGTGGCTGGATCAGTAACAGGCACAGAGGTCCACTTCAAATCAGATGCAGACAAGGTGGAGGTGTGGTACTGGTATGGGCTGGTATTACAGATGAGCTAGCTGGACCTTTTCAGGTTGAAGATGAACTCAAAATCAACTCCCAAACCTACTGCCAGTTTTTAGAAGTCTGCATCTTTCAAGACGGCCATAATATTTATGCAGGACAGTGCTCTATCACATGCATTGAAGTACTCCACTGCGTTGCTAGCCAGTAAAGGCCTTAAAGATGAAAGAATAAGGACATAGCGCCCCCTTCCTCATCTAACCTAAACCCTATTGAGAACTTGTGGGCCCTTCCTAAATGGGAGATTTACGGTGAAGGAAAAAAACAGTACACCTCTCTGAACAGTGTCTGGGAGGCTGTGGTTGCTGCTGCACAAAAAGTTGATCATCAACAGAGCAGGAAAACTGACAGACTTCATAAATGGAAGGCTTCTGTCACTGAAAAGAATGGTGGCTATATTGGTCACTTTTTTTTTTTTTTTTGTGAAATTTGAGTCATTATTCTCACTTTAACAGATGAAATTATGAGATGGGGAATTTTTCATTTAGTTGCATAATATTTCTGCACACTAATAGTTGCCCAATAATTGTGCACACATAGACATCCTCCTAAGAAAGCCAAAATCTAATTTTTTTACTTTCTTAAATATTCAGGTTTGAGGCTCATTAACATTTTGGATTGACCGAGAGCACTGTAGTTTTTCAATAATGAAATGAATCCTCAAAAATATAACTTGCCTAATAATTGTGCACACAGTGTAAAAGGGTTAATTCACTCAGGAAAATAGTCAAGCCTGTTGCTTTTGGCAACAGCTTACAATTTTAAACATTAGAAAGTATATAGTATGTTGAATAGAATGAGTTAAAAAAAAAAACATAAAAACACTGAACTATAATATTGCCTTCTTACAACACAATATATTGAACTGTGATCACTTTGACCACAAATTAAAAAAAGGGATTTCCTATTTAATGATAGGGAGGGAAGCCATGCAAATAAATGTGCAAATATTAAGGAACATTTTATAGAGGGCCTTGTACGTTAAACCTCTATAAAATATAGGCATTGTGCTAAAAACATTGTTTAAATAACTTACAATTGTATTGATTGTAAAGGAATCGTATTCAGCAAGGTCCCCAACCCTCACGTTGACTTCTATGCAGCTTCAAACATCCAGCCACTTCACTGCAGTAGTGTGCTATATTTGGATGCTATATTGAAAGAACAGCTGGCTTTTCTTACTAGACATACAGTAGGTGGACCTGTGTTCAGACTATGTACAAGTAGTAAAAGATTGACTTGCCAGTAAAATCCTTTTCTTAATTCTATGATACAGGACATGGTATCTTTAGTCTTAATCTTTGTCCAAAACCAGTTCAACTGAGTTCAAAGGACCTTATGTCCAAAACTGTCACCAGAGGAGGACTGTACATCTGGGAAAATTTAAGAGATGCATCAACAAAAGACCAGGTGGCAGCCTTGCAATTCTGAAAAACTGATGCTGAAAAGGCCAAACTAGCACTAACATATCTGGTAAAGTGCGCCTTACCAGGGGAGGGAGGAATCCTATCCTTTAGACCATAATCCACCTAGCAATGGTGGAGCGAGAAGCAGGGAGCCCCCTGTGGGAAGAATCAAGAGGAAATCGGTAGATTTTTAAAAACGCATACCATGGTGAGATGGTGGAGAAATTTTCCTTGGGATATTTTGGAACAGGACAAGAGAAAAAAAGGGATTAGGCCCAATACAAACATTGCCCTTGTGTACTACTAGGATTAAATTTCCTAGCCTCACACTACACAACCTTTGGTGCAATCAGACTTTACAAGACAAATTCGTAGCCTTCAGGAGCATAGAGATGACTGAATCTCCCCCTCAAGGGGAATCCTTTCAAGCAACTTTTTTTGCAAGGAGTTTCACTGACCAGCATTTGAGCTAGATAAACCTTCTGTTTTTAACAGAAAGGAGGCTCATCCTGGATATCTGCTAATCCATCCCCCCAGTAATGTAAAGGTTAAGCTTCCAATCTTTTTTCTGGGTTCTTGACAGGATTATTCTCCACAGAAACCGTTGAGACTTTGTTAAGGCAAAAAATGGTGGGCTCAATCACAGGGACTGTCCATTTGTGAAGGAAATGCTCCTCAAAAGGAGCATTGAAAACTGCTAAGGAGGGGCAAAACATTTTAGGGGGAGGCCAGTCACTTAAAAAAAAAAAGGGTTCTAAGAATGCGTGAACTTTGAAGGTCCCAGGTTGGTTTGAGCATTTTTTATGGATCCATGCTGGAGATTTTAGGGGAGCAAGCTCAGTTTGCTAATCATTACACCTCAGTAAGGATCCTTAAGTTTTGGTGAGATCTCAGCAGAAGGTGTCATCTTGATCTGACCTTCATCTACCTTCACTTTTAGGTTGAGTAACAGTTGTATGATTAAAAGAACAGCCGTAGCATGTTTGGCTGTACTTCTCCTGTGGATCACAGGAGTGCAGTTTGTTCTGCACGCCTGTGACCTATTTTCTGCTGCTCTCACCCCCTCCACAGCCCAGTGCTCCAGTGAGCAGGGGATGTCAGAGCAGAGAGCAGATGACTGACCAGCTCTCTGCTCATGGAGCACTGAGCGAGAAACAGTGTTGGATCGATCAATCCTTAGTCTTAGAGTCGGCATGGGACCGATGCTGCATTTATCTAAATATGATTTCTAAAGAAAAAAAAAAAAAAAGATTCCAAGACTTCTCTTTTAAGACTTCAGCTGGCTATACATTAGTAGATTGTTGAATGAACCTTCATATGAATATTGGTACAAACATTCGTATGAAAATTCTTTGTATAATCGATGACTGGACGAAAGCAGTTTGAAAATACTTCAAAATTTAATTTGCTTTTAACATTCAGTTTTGAAATGAATGCAATTTCCTGAATGAATTAAAGGTCTTTTTTTCATTTATATCGCTAAAAATAAAAAACCCAGCAGTGATAAAATACCACCAAAAGAAAGCTCTATTTATGTGAAAAAATGATATAAATTTTGTTTGGGTACAACGTTGTACGTGCAATTTTCTGTTTAAATAGTGCAGTGCCTGGTCATGGAGAGGGTAAAATCTTGCGGAGGGCAAGTGGTTAAAGCAGTGCTTACCTACGTAGCTATAAAATGTAAACATACGATGTGCTGCAAGCTGTTAAAAACCCACTGAAACTTGACTTTAAATTACTTCATGACATGTAGATAAGGAAATCATTGATGGCTTTTAAAGCTCTTACGGTTTTATGTTCCTATTGCAGAATTGGAAATCAGATATATCGGTAGGAGGTGCCCAGGCAGCTGGCCTTTTTAGTGGGTCATGGAATAGTATGTAAACTCTTATAACCAAACTTTGCAAAGCAAAGAATTTAATGTCAGATTGGTGATCTAGAATTAAACAAAACTGCTATGTTCACTTTAACTTGTATCAGGTGTCAGTACATCTAAACAGTACACATGGTGTGATCTCTACTTTCGATCGTGTGGTGACTTAAGCTATATTACAAGTTTATTTTCAATTCAATTTACAAATATAATTTTAGAAAACAGATTAAATGTGCTGCTTTGAAGTCAGTTACAGGTCAATGAATGTCATAAGATTAAATGTGCTGCTTTGAAGTCAGTTACAGGTCAATGAATGTCATAACATATGCACGCTGTATATGTATGTGTATATATATATATATATATATATATATATATATATATATATATATATATTTTTTTTTTTTTTTTTTTACACCCTGTCCAAGGTATACAAAAATAGACCGCATCCTCCAGGATACCCACTTGTGGATAAAAAGCTCCAACCTATAATAAAAAGTATTTGATTGTATGCTAAAATTTGCATGTGAGGGGTTATATAAATTGGAGGATAGAGGGATTGAAGACAATTGGCGGTTTGTGGGTTTAGGTGTTGAATGTTTGTATATCCCCATACCACACTAAGGGGATTGTGACATGTACATTTTTTTTTTAAATTGGTGGCTTTGGGGCCATGATAACCACAATGAATTGTCGGTTTATTGGATTTCATTCTACAGAACATAGACACTGGCCTATGCCCGTTTACATTTTGGCTGGTGGAAGGAGATAGTTGGTTTACCAGTGAGCACGTTGTCCTTTGGCTGCATTTTATAGATGATGCATTTATGTTGTAGAAGGGGAGTGATACCCAGCTGATGGAATTCGTAAGGGAGCTTTATTGTGATGGGTTCAATATATTTTTGACCTTCACTTTTATCCAAGAGATTTGTTTTCTTTATCATACTTCATGTGACAAGGAGCATCTTTATAATTATTAGGACAAGGTGTGCCAAAGCACTAAATATAAGGAGAGGGTAACACGTTAACAAGCCAACTGGGTCCAAACAAATAAATCAAAACAGGTTAGAAACCCACACAGCAGTCTGTAAACACACCGACTAAGATAGTGTCCTCGGCAACTCTTACATCCACTTGGAAAACTATGTAAACGTGTGAAGCAAAGACCACGCGTAGCAGCTTTACAAGCTTAAGCTACCGAATCCTGATGTCAAATAGCCCAAGAAGTACCAACACTCCTGGTAAAAAAAAAAAAGTGCCCTCACCCAAAACAGTGGACCTGTACCCTTTAGACCATAAGCCATCGAAAACAGAAAAGGGAATGATGAAGCGTAGCAGTTGACTTTAGGTAACACCTGAAAGCACAAACCAGATCCAAGTATGAAAAGCCATGTCCCTCAGTGTTGGTGGCTTAGGACAGAAAGACAGTGACAATGCCTGGTCTTGATGGAATGAAGACATCATCTTAGGTAAAATTCAACGGCTGAGGCCGAAGAACCTTCATGTCGTGGTGGAACACCAGGAACAACTCCTTACAGGAAAGAGCAGCCAATTCCAGAACTCTGCGAGCCAAAGTAATGGGAATCCAAAAATCTCAGGACTTTAGTCAGGACTTACGGAATATTCCAGATGGGTTTAAATAGATTTAACAAGACATGTTAAAACTAAAGCCTTGGCCAAGAGGGAGAATTATGCCTAGGATTTTTATTTTGCCAGTGTCCAATCACCTGCATAATCCTGTACGAATGACTGAGGATGCTCTGCATTCTGTTAAGTATGATAAGCAAACATTTTATTTGTATAAATAAAATAATGATAAGAATACAAATGTTTGAGCCTCGACTTTAACAGTATGGCAATCATTCGGCTTTAAACTGGAACATCAGTCAAAATATATTTTCAGTGTTGGATATTTGGATAGTGTGGGAACAGATTACAACCCCTGCCAAGTTTTTAGTGCCGTTATCCCATTAAAGACATTTTCTGTCCTGTCCATAGAGGACTTGAGGGGAGCATCATAATTCTTCCCCACGCTACAAGAAAAATAAAAAAAAAGGTGGGTGCACCGAGGTGTCTCTGCTGGAGAGACTTCTGCCACCTGAAGTCCTAGGTACCAAACATGAAGGGAAAAATGTCAACAGACAAACATAAAAAAGGTTTTGGTTTCAGTTTAGACATCACCCAGCTTCAAGTTGATAAACATTTGAATAAAAACACACATAAAAAGCTGGTTTATTTCCCTTTGTTCAAAGTTGAGCCAATCCAGTTAAGTCTCTCAAACTGTACAGATTTATGAATTTACAGAGAAAATGTAATTCATTTAATAAAAATTTATTTCACAAATTCATAGTAATAAACATTGTTTAACAGCAGAAAGGTCAACACAGCAACCACCCACAGTTTGCAAGAATAACAAATCATTTATCATAAAAACATAGTTCACTTTAGCAAATCATAAAAAATGGTAAACTGAAATAAAGGTACATAAAAAACAGAATCAAAAAAATTACATCCTAACACTTACCAGAAGCGCAAGTAAAATATTTCTTATATTTGTATAAAAGTTCACATTTTATTTTGTTCTTTATTCTAATCTTCAAATATCTTATTGCAGATAAAATTAAGAGCACTGTTCTGATCTGATTTTACAATCTAATGTCTCTCCAACTACATTTTTGGTTGATTTAAAAATTTTACACATCCCTGAAAGCAGCAGGCAGCATTTAACACATATTTATGCTCATACATATAATCCAAAGTATAAAATACAGAAAAAATAAGCCACTTATTACAAAACTATAAACACAATATATTTAGCAGTATTCTACAATAAAAATAAAATGCTTCAAAAATAGTACTTAAAATATCAAAATTCTGTGAAGCAAACGCTTAATAAGCAATAGTACCAGCTCAGGATTTGTTTTAAGTATATCAAAAGATGGATTAATGCCAATTAAAACACTGGAGGTTTCAGTAAACTGCTGATCCAATTCATTAAAATTAATATTGGTGAACTTCTGTCAAACACACATTTTGAATTTTCTAACAAATTCCAAAAATATTTCACTATAAAACATTTAAATAGCTACTACAAATTCATAATGCTTAGGTAAAGGAAAATACAAAGTCTGGAAGACTAGAGACAGAAAAATAGCTGTACTCGCATTTAAAAAAAAAAAAAAGTTAATGAATTTGTTTATGCCGTATAGATGGAGAGGGTATAATTTAGTAGGTGTGTGAACAATTGGATCATGTGAAATATTACAGGGTAGATGACCTCCTACAAAACATTACTAATTAAAAAAGCAGTGTTTAAAGATAATCTCAAATGAGACTCAGACATTAAAATTTCAGTTGATCTATTAATAGACAAATCCAGTTGAAGAATTCATGTATTTTTAATATATGTTTTCTGTATGTCTGCTTAGTATTTTAAATTAAAGGCAGAACAATATAACTGATGCGGTGACAGTGTCCTTCTAAACTTGCCCTCAACTATTAAAAAATTTAAAGCAATAAACCAATCAAAACCATGCTATGAATGACTCGTTATATATGAAAAAAATGACTAATAATTTCCAGCCAATATGATAAGTAATTTTTTTAGAATTTGAGTATTTGAAATGCTGAAACCTATTATTAGGAATATATAAGTTAGCCAGCACTTTTATTGAAAATAAAAAAAGTGTTTAGGCAAATTAGCTGCATGATTTGCTTTATGTTCTCTAAATTATGTGTAGGACGTGTGTTTCGTGCAGGAATATTTAACAATCAAATGTTTTCATGTATATTTACCACATTTCTGTGATTATAGAGGTCAGCATTTTTCTCGGTAAGGTGATATGATACGATTAGAATAGTGCTAGCACACAAACATTTACCATTACATGGAACAGGAGTCTCTTTCAGACAACCAAGAGCTTTGATTTCCAAATAGCTGAGAACGAACAAGATTAGCAGTTTTTAGATTGAACTTGATTGACATTTCTTTTTTTAACCTATTTACACATAGAAGGAATAAGGTCATAGACTTTGCTTTAGTACCAACCAGCAGAAGAAATCATTATTTTGAGGCAGCACCAATTTCTGGGGGACTAGGCACCCTTATATTAATAAGACATTTAAAGTATTATAATATACAGGCCAAATATTTGTATGTATCTATATACATCAATAATGAATATATGTGTAACAAGTTGTGGCTTATCGGTTGTGGACATGAATAACGCAATAGTAAAAGCAAGAAAGTAAAGCATATAAAAAACAAAGCTTTGGCTTTAAAACATTTAAACCATTAACACTCCCGGCCCTGTGTATTTGTCCTCAACTTTACAATTTTCATATAGGATGTCATATTTTGCGGTTTAATGATCTGATTAATAAGTAAAAAATGGGCAGCACAGTACAAAAAAATTGTTCCTGCTGTAATCATTGTGTTTAGTGAATGCAAAACCGAAAGTAAATGCAAACTGTTAAAACATGTATTTATCAGGTATATAGTAGGATTTTAAATAAGGCAAATTGTGATATTAAAATAAAAGGACAGAGTGAGTGCAGCATCTGATGTTTCATGGAAAGCTTTATACATATTTAAATGTATAAATAGCTGTAATCTCATAGACTGCATTTTTAGTTGTTTTCATGTGGGATCGATTATTACAGGTAACAGGGATGCAAAAAAAACTATTAATGCCTCACTGTGCAGACAAATGGGCAAGTGGAAATTTATATGAAAAAAGTCTGTGCTTCAAGGAAGTACCGAATGTCACAACTTAGTTCAACAATAATCTATGCATACATATACCAGGACCGTGCTATTTAAATTATTGTACTATATATTTTACAGTGTTCGGTTAAATCTGAACAATGTTTTTTTTTCATACAGTTCCCTCACTAACAAACTGTCCATACAGAGGAAGAGAGCTGCCTGTTGCAGAGATGCAGAGATAAAGGCACGTCTGCTGTAGCAAACCTTTAGGGTGCTCATATGTGCTAATGTACAAGGACACACAGGTCTTAAAACCGACCTCCCTTCCAGTATACGGTCAGCTATAATCACAATTTAATACATCAACTTAAAAACATCTAAAAAAATCTTTACAATTTTTCTAACCAAAGAACTATACACATTAAATCTGTACTGCAAGGGTATATATATATATATATATATATATATATATATATATATATATATATATATATATATATATACACACACATATACACATACACACATGGCCCTGTATTGTTCCAGGCCGAGAATCAACAGTAGGTTGCCATAAAAAAATGCCAGTCAAAACTTTCTGAACTGAGAGCCATAATAAATAGATATACAGTGGTATATTCAAACTGTTAATAGTGCCAGCACTACAACTTAACTTTGAAGCAAAGAAACACGTATGATCTCCTCATGTTTGCTGTGATGTAACTCCATATATTAGCAATTTGTACATATGGTGACAGCTAATGAACCCTGCTCTTCTTTTAAGTACCCAATACAGGGTTGCCTAAAGTGGATCTTTCAGTAACTTTTCATGTCTGCCTAAAGAACTTACTTATGGGTCACAACATATGGCATAAGGATGATTAAAAATTAGTCCTTGATCTCCAGTCACCTATCTGGGCTGAGATGATGTCAGGAGGCAGTAGGAAACATTTACTTAGGGCCCTTCCACATAGGTATCCAGATCAGGTCTGCCTATCAGTTTTTCTGGGGGACCTGATCAGAAGCTCCATGGACAGTCGGATGTAAATCAAATTGTGTACGTTTATACCCGCCTCCCTTTGAGTCCATCCAGGTCTGGGAAAAACAAAACAAAGAACATAAAAAAGGACTGAGTCCCTTTCGGTTTTTCTGGCCTTACATATGACAGGTCTAAAGTAGCCTTACGTAAATGGACAGTGGAGTTTGTTTACATCTGGTTGCCCATATGGCTGCCACAGATCCGCTGGGCACAAACTATATGGTAGCAAATGTCACAAAACCCGACAACTGTCCTGTTCAGCTCTGATTCAGCAGGAGATCCACCCCCCCCACCACCTTTTACTCACCTCACCAGAGCTCCCCTGCCTCCTTGACCATCTTCCCTGGCAACAGTACCTGGTGCTTCCAGGTATGGGGGAGCATGTGACCTCCCTTGTGATAGTGCTCGGGTCTAGCGATTGGCTGCCACATGACTGAGGGAGTGATGTCACCTCTCCCCTTGGCTGCTGACACTGCAGTTTTCAGTTCTGGCTTTGAGAGAGGAAGCAGCAGTGAGGGTAGGGTATGGCAAGGTTAGTATTGGGGCTGGGCGAGGAGGCCTTGGAAACAACACTGTCATTTTGCCTTTCAAGGTAACCGTGCCTTTTTAGGCAGCAGAATTAGGTCCCACATGAACAGCTGGTTCTGTGGCAGCAAGATACAGGGGTTTCAGCTATGGACCCCTAAACATCAGACATGCTTTCATTCCAACATATTCTAGGGCTATGCAAGCTTTATTTTTTTTATTTAAAGCAGGGCAATTTACTGTAGTTCTCAAATACTGAATGCCATAAAAATGATGTAATTGGTGAAAGGGTCAGTGAAAGTCAACAATGGTGGATGCCGTAATTACCTCTGGTCCTCTAATAGGAGTAGTCATGGCACACATTATAAAAATAACATAAGCAGAATAAAGTATTTACAGTTAAAGTTATTTGCTGGCCATTCGCACATGAATCATTTCAATCTAGTGTATGCTTATTTATATAATAACATTTTAGGATCAATGATATACATTTTTTGACTGCATTGTATTACGGATGGCTTCAGCCTTGCCTATTACCAGGCATGAATAGAATACATACAAGAAATTCCTTTCTAATTGGTACTTTCCTTTTTAGGTCATGATTCTTACATTACAATGCATCTCAATACAATGTTCTCTGGAACTACATAAAACACAAACTACAGCAATTTGGGGTCAATATGACCTAACATTTTCGACTTTAGATCATATAAAATCTCTAACACGAAGCAATACAAAATAACAGATTACACATTCATAACAGTATGCATATAAAACAAGGTCCTAAAGACAGACTATACATGCTTTCTCTTGAAACATACAAGGACACTTTGGCATCACTACTAAGTTTGGTACCATGGGGTTACTTGAAATAAAAAGAAAGGCAAAATAGCGTATAAAAAAAAAAGAAATTGCAAGTTCACAGCAAGTTCTATGAAACCACAAACAAAAAAATGAATTTGCAGCTTTAAAGAGTCACTGTCACCTTGCCCATTCAGGGCAAAGTGACAGTGTCTTTGCAAAGAGCCCCCACCCCTTTCACCAACATCCATATACTCACCTTGGCAGCTCCTTCCTCATTTACAGTCAGTGACAATACTGAGGGCATCCAGGTGTGGGTGAGCACCCGTCGTCCTCCCATGTGACAGTGAGATCAGTGGGCCAGGGGAAGGGCATGGGGCAGTATAAAAATACAAAACATCAAGCTGAACTTCTGGGCAACAGCTACATTTACAGAGTAAATACATATACAGCTGCCTAACTACCAAAGGATCTGTATTATTGTACATCCAGTACTGAGATATACACAGCTTGGCAGAACAACCCTGTCTGGTAAGGACAAGAACCAGATTTCCTTTCTGTTGCAATTCAGTAACATTCACAAGTCTTGTCCTTTTCCCCCCACCCTGCGACAGGACAGTGAAATGAAAAGTAGCAGTTTGTTGCTTCTACCTCTCAGTGTCTTAGCACAGGAGACTGCAAGAGGCTGACCCCTAACAAAATTCAGGTACTTCTACTACTTGTATAAAAAAATAATAATAATGATAATTATGGATGTAATAATTTGTGTTTATACCTGCTTGTAGTTCAGCTTTAAACTAAGGGTAGACCTTTTATCTGGAAATTGTTCTACAGTTAACTAAGGATTTTAAGACAATTTGTGCAGGGCTACTATAAAGTAATGCCACTCCAAGGTTGCAATAGCATGTTAGAGTAAAGCCAAACTTTGCCACATGGAAAATGTACAATAATTTGCTGCATTTGCATCTTAGTTCCAGTGCTTATTTAAACTGTAGCTGGGAATATTGTAGATGGGCAACAGTATTGTGATTCCATAAGCAAGAAATATAGACAGGCAGTTATGTATGCCATGTAATCAACAAATTTTGTCTTGCAGAGTTGGATCCGTGTATCTTAGATCACAATTTTTTTAAACAATCAACTGGTGTTTTCCAATGAATAATTTAAAGGATGCCATCACGCCTAAGCATTTTGATGCATTAAAGGAGTTGTAAAGTCAGAAGGTATTTTATCTTAACGCATTCAAGAGGATTGGGGCTGTCCTGTGCAAAATCACTGCACAGAGCAGGTAAGTAGAACATGTTTGTTATTTTAATAGAAAAAAAAAAAAAATGAGACTTTACAATCACTTTTAAGAAAAAGTCAAAAATTTACCTTTTATAGAAATGGATGGTAATGCCTGAAGAAAGAAAAAAAAACACACACACACACACACACACACACACACACACACACACACACACACGTAAAATGTGCCTAAAACAAAAAAAAAAAAAACACACTGCCCCTCTCACCTGAGTAATGACTGTAGCCAAAAGGCAATTTTAACATAGGCATCGTATAATAGCATAGCTGAACTTCGGGCAGCTAAAAGAACACCAAATGCTGGTTTGTGTACAACTAGCGTTAACTACCTAAATTTGACCTGGATTCAGCCTGGACACACTTGTGCAGCACAGCTCAGACTAGGAAGTCAATCAGGTGTGTTGCAGTACTCATGGGCAATAAGCAGTGAGAAAGATGGGCTCATCATTCTGCTGCTTCTGCTTAACTGTCTGGCCACAGGCTGGAGGCAGCAATTAAAAAAAAAGACCAAGTCTCCAGACTGGGTGTGCTGTCTGGCAGGGCTGTGTAAATTCTCTATTTCTAAACAGTATTATGGTTTAAGATTTTTTTTTTTTTTTTTTTACTTGCATACACGCACACATGCCACTATTCATTTTTGATGGGTAAAGATACCTACCCACCATAACAAAAAATAATTAAATCCAGATGCTGATTAAAAGTGACCCAAATTGGCTAACATGACAAAAAGTCTCATTACCTTTGTCAGGCTTCAGTGCCCGGAGGTTGACAATGCTGGAGGTTGACAATTGCCTGCTTTGTGAAAGCAGCTCTACTTCCTAGGTTTATGATGCCGAAGAGGTGTTCTACAACCTGGAACTAGTACCATCTTTGGGAGTCAGGCAATGGCAGCCTCCAGCATTGGCTGGTAGACTCAGTTTTGCCAGTTAAGAGATCTCAACAAGGCTCCTAACAGTGTAAAGAGCAGTGGTGTGCTCCTAGCAACCAATTAGTAACCCACTTACTGCTCACTCTGGATAAAAGAACCCTTCATGGTTCTGAAATGTTGCACTTGTTTGACTTATATTGTAGTCACAAAAAAGTCACTATTTCTGAAGAGGAAGGTGTGCTGGCACCATGATTTGTGTTCCATTTTAATTTTGCAAAATGAGTAATTAAAAAAAAAAAAAAAATGAAAACTGCAATATTGTGATTCATTTAATTTTGACTATAGGAAAAAAAATTGCTTTAAAAGCAGTTGTTCAGTCATTTGTTCAAAAATGAAAAGTCAGCAGCTACAAAAACTGTAGCTGCTGACTTTTAATAGGACCCTCATCTGTTCCAGGATCCAGAGCTGTCCTCATCCGGCCAGTCTCTTCACCGGGCTTTGGTCCTTGGCACCGGCATACTAACTGTGAGCAGCGGGATGTGGCTGCTTGAAGCTTCACAGCCGGTTGCTCACTGTGCATGAGTGAGCTGTGCTGCGCTATCTGATTGGTAACGCAGCTTTCTGGGAGCTGTGAAGTGTCCCAGAAGGCTGCTGGGGACGGAGGGGGGCCAAACTTCCGCTCGAATCACTGCATCGATCCAACCAGAAGTGAGGGAGTGGTGGGTACCTGTCAAAACCAGGTACCTGCTCTCCCCCAAAAAAAAGCATGTGTTAAATGTTAAGAAAGGGGGGGGGGGGTAAGAGGAAGAGCAGAGCTTTCTCTTTTGGGTAAATTTCTGCTTTAAAAAGAGTCACCAAATGCTCTTGTCTGTGATGCATGGTTTTTATTTCCATGCAACACCTAAGGTCAGTGATATAGCGAGTCATTGGTACAACAGCGTGGTTGTTGTGGCTATTAACAGATTATAGCTTATCAACTGAGCTCTGATAGAGTGAACTAGTACTGGAAAGTGTGTGCCAGCCAAGAAAGGAGCTTGTCTCGGCTCCAAACAACTGTTGAGCAAAGGATGGATCCATGAAGTTGCACATCAATGCAGACCCACTGGTATTGAAATTAATGGCAGTCTCAGCCTAGGATTCTGCAGGACCAGGCCCCCTAACACGTTTCACTCCCCCCTCGGAACCCAATTATGATTAAGCTCCAAAGGGGGGGGGGAGACACACTGGGGGTGTGGCCTGCCATTCATTTCAATACCAGTGGGTCTGCATTGATGTGTGGCTTAATGGGATCCATCCTTTGCTCCGTTACACTTCTGTTTTTGCATTTCACAGCAGCAATGCAAACCTGGGCTAAAAATCATTAGAGGCAACTTTTTTTAAACACAGTTAAAAAAAAAAAAATATTGCAGTTCAGGTTTAATTTATTTCCCACTAAACAAATTAATGAAAATTGAAGTAAGAATAAACTTAAAAAACTGCAGTGCCAATCAAGACACTTTTTTTAAAAAAAGTCCACATCAGTATGATACTTTAAAGCTGTTGGATAAAAGATTGCTGTGCTTGAAACCTCTATGTTAGTGGTTGAAACCTCTATGTCAAGTGTATTGCCAGTGTAAGCGCCAAACTGCCTAAAAAAACATTTGTTTACCAGTTTTAGGTTGATACTGCCGAGTTGAATCATCTCCCAAGTTTTTTACATCGCTCAGGGACTCAGATTTATCCACCAGGCAAAGGGCACCATTTCTAATCATTGTGATTTCCTGCTAAGCCAGTGCCAACTCCTGCTCCCCCCCCCCCTCACCCCCTACTCCACTCAGTTTGTGGACTTAGAAAGGCCAATCTCAAAACTTTGTAGAGTACTCAAAGGAGGGGCAGGTTGTACCAGCAAATATATAGCATCTTTTACTGTCTAGTGGCTGTAATAACCCTTTTAGGGGTTATTCTTTTTCCCAATACGGAGAGTAAAACTGAAGAAGGATGTGGATTACTACACCAAGATTTATAACAAACCAGCAGGTAGTTTAGCCTAACAACTAATCAGTTTTGAGATAAGAAGCCCAATAAGATGACACAAAGATCGCTCTTGCAGAAGTGAAACACAGGACCAAAAAAGATGTATGCACTGATTGTATGGTCTTATTTTTGTCAGGGGGGCCTTCTATGGCCATACTATGTGCACTGCCCATGAAGATAAAAAAAAAAAAAAAAAAAAAAAAAACATTAGTAAGGATATGATAAAGCAGCCTTTTTTTTTAAAATCATGCCAGATTAAAACTGCAGATATAACACTTACGTACAGATACCATAAGCAAAAAAAAAGTAAAACTTGGAATTGTCTCAAAATAAAATAAATCAATAAAAAGAGCAAACAAACATGGGTACTGGAGTACTAGAGCTTTAATGATGCTTGCAGTGGGGTATGCTGCCTGATGTGAGAAGATACTACTTTGTATGTTTACAATTCCATATATGCTGCATTCTATACTATTCTTCACCCCATAACTAAAGTGATTAATCAAGGGTATTTAATATGGACAAAATAATGCTATTACTATAACAATGTGTAGCAACCCATAACAATGATTTTAGGTAAACTTTATAAGTACAGTGTCAACTGGTTACCTAATTTTACACAAAACAACTGCTCTTCATTCTGCGCTATTGGTTTGATTATGTAGGAAAGTCAGTCATCTAAAGAAAAAAAAAAAATCATTTGATCAGCATCTAGATGCTGTGTAAGCAAGAATGTGTCTTTCCGATTTTATAAGCCTTATTAAACAATCAAATTTTACAGCATCTTAGGCCTCTGATTGCTGCCCGAGTTATACGAGGTAAAATAAGATAAATATACAGTAGATAGGAGGCCCCTTCTTTGCAATGGTGTCATCTATTAAGTTGGTACTTCATTTAGGATATCAACCTTTCATTTACTTAGCTAGCATAGAAAAAAAAAAAACACAACCAATATGTACCTTAAAATGGTCACACAAAAAATGTTTTAATATAGAGGCCTTTATTTAATAAGACACATTTGCAAAGTGCAGTATCCCATAGTGACCAATTACAAATCACCCATTTGCCTGACTACACTAGACTGAAATCTAATTTGTAACTAT
This sequence comes from Pelophylax lessonae, assembly GCF_965119305.1. Taxonomy (NCBI): domain Eukaryota; kingdom Metazoa; phylum Chordata; class Amphibia; order Anura; family Ranidae; genus Pelophylax; species Pelophylax lessonae. The sequence goes on along the minus strand of NC_138769.1, from coordinate 311,648,623 downwards.
TGTTCTTTGTCTAGTATTACCATTTACGCATGTTGGTCTTTAAAATGTTAATGATTTGTTCAATTCAAAAATGCTCCATTTTTGTGTTGATACCATAGTACTTACCTTGGCAATATGTACATAATAATTAAGAAAAAGCAGCAAGATATCATTTAAAGAACACTCGTCCTCTAATACCACAAAGGCAGCTATTTCAAGGGATGCAGATGTAGCAATATCCATGAGAAGCACAATGTTTCAATCTATTAGGAACTCATGACAGCAACAGGTCATAGCGAATATTCACTGGGCCCTTAAGACTAGTGAAGTGAGAAGCTGGACTCCTCTAGGCGTTGATTTGGCTTGCAATAATCGCTGACTCTTATAACATACATGACAGGTGCACTTTAACTTGTCAGTAGGACATCAACATTTCCAACAATCACCACTCTGCAAATGGAACAGGATGGTCTAGTGCAAAACACCGGAAAATAGTTTGCCTTAAAATATCACAAATGCAACAGATTTCTAGTGAGGAGACCAAATGTATTTTGTAGAGACAAACCGGAAAACCATATATTTTTTAAACTCCTTATCAAAAAAAATGTCAACGGAAATATATGCAGAAAAAAAAATAAATAACAGTTCTGATCTACATAACGTGGGTATTGGCAAATTATACAGCATTAAACATGTATATTTTTCTGCAGTGCTGAATACAACAGCACTTTATCCGAGCTGTAGAAAAAAAGTAGAAAACTGCTAAAAAATACCTTACAAAAATAAACTGCGGCCTTGAACATAACAAAGCATTTTAAATGTTTTGGATCATTTCCTTAAGTGCTCATCTAAAACACATTGTACTGTACACTGAATTGATAGCAGCATTTTTTTTTAACATTTCCTAAGCTATAGCAGAATATCTAATGAATATGAGTTTATTTTATAGAATTAAATACATTGAATTTCGCTATACCATTGAGGTAATTTTATGAGCTATAAGGCCTATGAATAAGATGGTGCAAATGGAACTAGTGTGCTGTAACTTTGGACATCCAATAAAACTTTAGCTCTCAAACTAGTCAAAGCTGAAATGTTATTATCTGCGGTTTGTTATAGCACATGTGATAATATATCTATTGAACTAGTGCCAGACCATCATGTACATCCTTCATAGATGGGGAGTTTGCAGTTTAACAGTTCTTTTCACAAATCAAATATTCCAAGCGAAATCTTATTTACATACTCTGTGTTGAGCGGAGGTTTGAGAAACCTTATTGTATAAATCCATTTCAAGATATAGTAAATGGTTATGAAAAAAAGATCAGAAATTTTACTTCGACAATCATGTAGCTGAATACACAGTTCAAATTGCTGCAGTCTACACGTACCACTCCCTTCTGGATATAACAGAACCATCCACATGGGAGACCAAGTCATCTTCATTATCGAAGTTCTGATTGTACCTTGAAACTACAGGCATGTTTTTTTCACTATAGTTATTGACTGGCCTGTCAAATTGCTCTTGATATCTGTTATAACTAACAATATGGTTCCAGTCAGAGTTATCATCGTCGTGAAGATACTCATTGTACATATGATCATTGCTTTTAATGTCAACCTCCTTTTTCAGGTTGTCAGGAAATGGGTCGAGATCCTCAGGCTGGAGCACATCAATCTGAGACTCCTTCTGCATATCAGATGGAGGAATGTAGCTCTTTGTAAAATAATCACCTCGGAACGTCTGTTTCCTTCTATGGTAGATAACTCCAAATAGCACAATGATAAGGATCAAAAATAGACAACCTCCTACTACGCTGCCAATAATGGTTCCAAAGTTTCCATCCTGCATGGTCGCCATGGTTGATGCTGGTATATGGAACTTTTTCGAAGTCGTTGCTAAGCCTGTAATGTCAATGGATGAATGGGTCTGTGAACTTGTAGGAGGAGGAGTAGTAGCAGGAGGATCTAATGTAAGAAGCAGACAGACAGAGAAGGGAAAATAATGTTAATATTAACTAGCTAACAATGTTGATAATGACAATGAACACATAAGGTATGTGTCAAATACCAAGCTGCAACAAAATGCATTTTTGCACAGATATATACGTTTTAGCTATGCCAGTGAACATACAGTCTAAAGTCAAGAACTTAAATACATTATTTAGGCTCGTAAAGTTACGTGGTTGTAAACCTCATGGGTATCAGTTCTCAAATACATACACCATTTTATAGTTTGTTCTGTAAAAATCCAAAAAGCTGCATTTTTACCTCTGTATTTTCACCTGTAAACCTGTCACAGCTCTCTAAAAATATATGATTCATGGGCATGTCTTTGGACTGGAACTCGGGAGGCAGAACTCGGGATATCATGTGCCCCACATCCCAGCTGTACACACACGACTCCACTGCCCACCGACTGGAGATTTTCAGAGGGATGTGACAGGTTTGGAGGTGAAAATACAGCTCTTTAGATTTTTACAAACTATAAAATGGTGCATGCATTTGAGAACTGATACATATGAGGTTTACAAGTACCTAAAACTAAACACACTTTTTCTCAGCCTGGGGCAGCAGGAGACATGCACCCTTCACTAATGATCCAGCAGAGTCTCCTCTGCAAGTCTGTTAATCAAAGGAGAGGGGGCACGGTGACGTTCCTTTGCATGTGTAGGATTTTTTTTTTTTTTTTCAGTAGCAACAGTGTGGAGGATTACAGATGACAGGCTGTGAACAGATGAGCTGTTAGCTAAAATGTTCAGTTTAATTTTTTGTTATCAGGGTTTACAATTACTTTAATTTAGGCAAGAGAGTGGTATGCATGAAGAAGTACAGATTGACCAGTTCTGCCTAAATAGCATTCCCTCAAGAAACAGAGTAACCAATCCCAATGAACTGGACATGCATGTGGGCACCACTGAGCTGTAGAACTAGAACTTTTGGATAAGGGCAATATTTTGAAGCTTTTCTTATTATACTGTGACAACTGCAATAAAACCAAGTGTTACAATGATTTAAATTTAGAAAGCAGATTCACCTAAAGAGTCTTGAACAACAAGGTGATTTGAAGCGATCTTTAGAACACTTGACAAAAAGAGGTTCATCACTTCTATATTCTGTGAGTTTTCTGACGTTTACCTGGATGTTTGAACACAAAGCATTAAACCAACTCCATGTTCCAATATGGAAGCAAAATAATTTCCCCTCACTAGACAGTGGTTAAGGCCTGGGCTGCGTCCAAAATAATATTACATTCTGTGTAATCCCTTCAGCAAGCACAGGGCCAAGTAATAAGTACACTTTATTACATGCAAATAATCTTTGTAAAATAGTTGTTTAACCTAATTGAGCGTGCTCAAAAGCCACCAAGGTTTATTTGTGTAGACTGAAAATGGAGTATACTAGGTCATTTTAAGGTGTATTTTTGTGCATTTAATTTACACTACAAAATGTTTCTTTCACTTTTTCAGTCTCAAGGAAAACCAATCAGTGCCAACATTTTTTGATCTGCTTGAAAAGCTGAAATAATTATAACATGCTGAGACATCGAATGCTAAATCAGACTGATAATTCCAAGCTAAGAAATGTTTCCATTGGTGTGTAGCTGCCTAGAAAATGATAGGGCACATCTGAGCACAGACTAACAATGAACCCAGCAGGCCTCTCCTACCTTTTGTGAGTAGTACGATGTTCGTAGCAGAACTTTGAATTTGTTGCAAAAGTAATAGAGGCATGCTGTGTAAATGTTTAAAATTACCATCCAATTCCTGCCTATGTAATTTCAGAAAACATATGGTTATGATAATTTGAATGTGGTGCCTATTAAAAATTGTAAGGGGAAAGCAAAATATTACCCACAGCATTGATTGAAATATTCACCATTTTGTAGCCTGCATCTTTTTATTTATTTTAGCCACTCGCCCGACTTTCAGTGGTTGTACCAGGATAATGCCTGCAGCTGCGGGGAACAGGGAACCTCTCCCTGTACTGCTATCACAAGGAGAGAGGAGATCGGCCAGCGGCAGCGGGGAAATGTTACATATTTCACCCTTAAAAGGGGTGGAATATGTAACATGTTCCCAAAGGTGAACTTATCCTGTAAATATGAAGTGTTTAAAAGGGAACAATTTATATTTACGATGTACAATCAGCAGGTTGCATACCCAATCCTGCTCAGAAAAGCAGCTCATACAATGGGGAAATTATTTGATCCTCTGCAGATTTTCTAAATCTGCCCACTTACAAAGAAATGAAGGGTATGAGCAAAATAAGTATTTGTAAGTATTCAGTAAGTATTCAAACCTCACGATCATGGGCAAGATGAAAGAGCTGTCAAAGGACATCAGGAACAAGTTTGTAGACCTGCAAAAGGCTGAAATGGGCTACAAGACCATCAGCAAAAAGCTTGGTTGTAAGGAGACAACTGTTGGAGCAATTATTCGCCAATGGAAGAAATACAAATTAACCATCAATTGCCCTCTGTCTGGAGCTCCATGCAAGATTTCGTCTCATAGGGTAAGGATGAACATGAGAAAAGTAAGGTATCAACCCAGAAATATATGGGAGGAGCTCGTAAATGATCTCAAGGCAGTTGGGAACAGTCACCAAACAAACCATTGGTAACACAATTGAAATCCTGCAGCACACGCAAGGTCCCCCTCCTCAAGAAGGCACATGTACAGGCCCGTCTAAAGTTTTCCAATGAACATCTAAAGAGAAGGATTGGGAGAAAGTGATGTGGTCAGATGAGACCAAAATGGAGCTCTTTGGCATTAACTTGACTCTGTGTTTGGAGGAAGAAAAATGCTGACTATGACGCTAGGAACATCATCCCTACAGTCAAGCATAGAGTTGGAAACATTATGCTTTGAGGCTCTTTCTCTGCTAAAGGTACAGGCCGACTTTGCTGCATTGAGAGGCCAACAGACGGGACCATGTATTGTAAAATCTTGGATGAAAAGCTTCTTTACTCAGCCAAAACACTGAAGATTGGTTGTGTATGGGTCTTCCAGAAATACAATGACCCAAAACATACCTCCAAGGCAACAAAGGAGTGGTTCAAGAAGCAGCATATTAGGATCATGGAGTGGCCTAGCCAGTCTCCAGACCTTAAGCCTATAGAAAATGTATGGAGGGAGCAGAAACTGAGTTGTCAAGCCACAGCCAAAAAACCCCCAAGGATTTAGAGAAGATCTGTAAAGAGTGGACCAAAATCCCTTCTGAGATGTGTGCAACCCTGCTAACCAACTACAAGAAATGTCTTACCTCTCTGCTTGCCAATAAGTGTTTCTCCCCCAAATACTTGTTTTGCTTGGGGATCATACTTACTTTACTCACTGAACTACAACTCAATTTATAACATTTGTATCATGTTTTTTTTTTCTGGATTTTTGGTTGATATTCTGTCTCTGCCATTTAAAATACACCTATGATAAAAATTTTAGACCCATTATTTCTTTGTAAGTGGGCTAACTTACAAAATCTGTAGGGGGGATCAAATTATACTACCCACTGTAAAAAAAAAAAAAAAAGAAAAAAAAGACTATTGCCTCATTTACACACTCGATGTGGATGGGGGAATCCATCCCGCTGAGCTATTGTATTCTGACAGTGAGGAACCTTTACTGCCATCAAATTACAGTGATCAGTGCTGCCAGCTATAGCCCGCAGCACTGATAAATTGCGAAAAACCCAACAGGGTGGTTGTACTGAAGTCAATCAGTAGATCAACTTTTGTGCAACCAATCTGTCTGTACATGAATCGAAATTTGGCCGGTCCCTACTGAACCAGCACAATTTTGATCCTTATATGGCCAGCAAAATTTTTCAACAAGACCTGAACAGGATATTAGAATATACACATAGTTGAATAAGTCATTAGAGGGACACAGAATCATCCTCCTCTGCTAGCAGTAATCCGCAACAAACAAAAGGTAAAACTTGGCTTTCTTACTAGAAAGTCCACCATGTTTTGCAAACTAAATGCTATTACTATATGGATATACCTCAAACAATATTTACCTATACAATAAAGATTAAGTAAAAACAAACTAAAAACCTCCAGCCCCCACCCAAAAGAAAATAAGTCCCTATTTTGCATGCATCTCAGACAAAAGACAAGATGGTGGGAGCGTGCACACTGGGGTGGCAAGAGAGGGACTCTTGAGACACCCTACAGCTGAACACACAAAGGAAACTCATAGGCTGGCAATGTTGTAAAGACTGCAAAAAAAATGGGGACAGAAAGCAACATAAGGGGCACATTTTTCCTAGGAGGGTTTAATATCACTTTAAGAATAAAAAATCTGGGTACCAGGTATCAGATCTGTGCACTGAAATGCTTAGGTTTGTATATATTCTGCAGCCATTATCATTATCAAACATATGAATATCAGGAGGTAAGTAGTTGAAAAATGTAATTCTATACACACAACATAAAGTGACATAGGTAACTTAAATAGCATGTCATTTACAAAAATGACATAGAAATTAGTTTTACTAATCTGTTTTACATTCCCACAGTACACAAAGTTGTAGGTGAAAATCTAATGTAAAGAAATACAATAAACAAGCAAAACTTTAACAAAAATCTATCAAAATAACTGAAAACAATTAGCATATGGATATGTGATAACAGTCACCTAATTGGCCTTTTTTTAACTGGTTTGCAGCACACCCACATCCTTTTTTCTACATCAAGTTCAGCTTTACCCACTTTTTTTTTTTAATATGAAAGCTTAAGTGCTAACTTAGAACCCAAAGTGTTTCTAAAACCTGTGGTAAAAATAATGCCAGCTCCCGCACATGCCTTGTTGTGTTGGCTAACACAGTTCATGCAGGATCATCCAGAAAATCTCCAAAATGGATCCAGTTTAGCTTTTGTTCCTGGTTAGCTACAATACATGCAGATATACCTGCCAATTAAAGGCATTAAAGAAATGGTATGTATTTTTTTTATCATAGTTAAGTGCCCATTTTGTAGATACATAGTGCAAGTGTTTCATCCACATTTCTAATTTTTGCTGTATAACTTTAAAGCGGTAATAAACCCAAAACCAAAAATGTAATTGCAGCTTACCAATCATTAGACATAGTGGATGCATTCATTTTCTGCTTTAGGTTTTTGGCCCTCTGTTTTCACCTGGTGATCTGGCCAGTAACACACCTCCAGCATTATACAGACACCACTCTGGATGAAGGAGTACAGGGGGCACGCTTGGACAGCAGCATTGTTAATCTGGGGGGGGCGTGTTAGATGGACTAGCAGATTTAAAAACGCTAACAAATTGAAGCTGAACTTCAGCTATGACTTTTTAAGCAGTTACAGCAAACTGATTTTTTTTTCCCCTTTGGGATAAAAGTTTTACACAAATAAAACTGATCATTGTAAGCTAGTACTAGCGCCTACCTGAAGACGTGCATTTGCATTAAACGCGCTGGGGCAGGAGCTACACGCTGACATCTTGCTGCCACTTCCATGTTTGGAACTGGCAGCTCTCTTTGTCATGACAAACAAAACTGTGCACTTACAATCATTTACTGGCATTTGGATTAAACATTTTATGGTGGCTCTGTGTGGTGAGGGTTTTTTCCTCCCAGACAGTATCAAGCAAACCTTCTGACTGTTCACAGTGGTAAGAAGTGGTACCGGGGTGTCCCAATTGCAACAATGGAGCTGGTTGACCAGGTGTGAAGGATCCTGTTGACACAAACCCACATGTTACAGCCTTACTCTGGTAGCGTTCATGTCGGTGAGTGCATTTTAGTTCTGTTACTCACGCGTGGTAGAGAGGATTTTCATAGTTGGTGGAAGACGCTTTCTTTGCAGTGATATTTAATCACATATTTTGGACGCTTTTGCATTGGACTTTATTTACACGGGTTAATTTTTTTATCATTTTTAAATATTGTGGATGCTTTTGGCACATTATGAATGCCGTGTTGATAGCACATGCTTTAAGTTTGTAATATTCTATATTTGGAGGCACTGAATTATTTTCTTTGTTGGGTAATGTATATTTACCTATTGCAAGCTGCCTATTTCTTTTCTTTAGCGCTGACCCCTTTTTATTTTTTCAACTTTAGAGACCGGCAAATAAATGTGACCATCCTTTTTTGCCTAATTCACACTGAACAAATGTACATGCAGCTTCACTGGGTGAATGGCTATGCAAACTTTTTATAAACAGACCCCAAGGGTATTGAAACACATTAAACACCTGGAACTAAGACATTTTATTTTTTCTACATTCTACATCTAATAGCATAGAAAATCATACCCACATATACAGTCAGAAGAAAATTACATGTTAATGTTCATTAAAATGTGCGATTAAATAGGTTCAGAGTAGAAAAGAATATGGGAAATGGATACTGACAGAGTATGTTATAATGTAATCCTTCTAATGTTACAAGGGAAGCATGAGAGATTATTTTACAAGCATGCCATGAATATACTGCTAAATAATTGAGACTTTCAGGAGACAGTGACATATTCACATTTATTCATGGACCAGAGTTCTAATTTTATCTCAGAATGAAATGCTATTTTAATTACAACTGGGAGTGCATTAAAGATTATCTCATTTTACATCCCCCCTCTACTGGGAACAATTCCAGACTGTATCTTTCTCCAGCCACACAATGGCCAGTGCATTAAACACACATGCATTTTTTTTTTAAGTTAAAATAGCTGAAGTCCTTGTTCTCAGCTATGTTAGGACATTCTGCTAAGCCATAGATCGCAAGATGCTAGCTGGAAAACCATAGCAGTAATGTGATGGTGTGTAAAAAATGAAAATGAAACCAAGTCTGTATTAAGACTGGCACTTCCAAATTAAGGTTCCTCCAGGATACTAGGGATATCATAAAAGGGGAAGTGTTAACCTTTAAAGCGTAACTCCACTTTTGTTGAGAAAAAAAAACAAAAAAAAAAAAAACATTCCCTCTGGGTAATCTATGTACATTGCAAGGATTATAACAAACTTTGTTGCAGATTGCTACCTTTTGTTATTCTGAAGAAATCCCTGTTTGTTCCTCTGTTCCCCTGTGCTGAGTGGGTCTAATGGGAGTGGTTTCATAAATAATCAACCAGCTATGGCAGCTGCAGAGCACTAATGAAGAAATCTGCTGGGCCTGCATCCCTTTAGACGTGTTCCTATTGGGAGTATCTCACCAAAAATGACATTTTTGGTGCAAGGGATGACTGAAATCTGATTTGTATCTTAGGCAGACTTCTGGGAAAATCAATGAGCCAATCACACAAGCAGGAAATTATGTTTCTGGGGTGTGGTCAGTACATGTTCTGTGTACAGAACAACTCCAGGTAGCCATACTGCATTTTCAGAAAATTACATTGGCTACAGATTGAAAAAGAAAGGTCATTTTTAATAGAATTCAATTCCAATATGACTTGTGTAGCAATTGTATACGCTATAATATTTTTTCTTTATTTGCTATTTTTTTTCCCCACAAAAAAGAGAACTTGCTCTTTAAGCAAACTTTTCCCTTTTTAAAAACCTCAACCACCAGGGTACCGTTTCACTTCCCAAAGCTTAAGCTTAAAGTGTTACTAAACCCAGAACCTGCATTCACTATATCTGCTCTCCCACAGTACACAGAACATGGACTTGCAATTATTTTAGTAAATATAAACTGCTAAATACCTTTTCTCATCAGCAGTATATAGCAGCCTTGTGACTTGTATCAGTTCCTAGTAAAGCTTGTAGGAGGAGTTTTCATTCTCCCCTGAGCCTCTGTCTGGACAGTGCCCAAGAAAAAAAAAAAAAAAAAAAAGAAAAAACGCTCTAGCAATATACACCAAACTGAGCATGTGCAGCCTGACTCCTAATGCTCTGTTCTATCACAAGATGGTTTGGAGTCAGTTAAAGCAGAGGATTAACCCCTTAGATGCTTTACTGCATATACAGACTGATATTACAGTTGTGGGTTTTGGCAACACTTTACATTTTTTTTTATTTTTGGTTGGAGTGGAGAGGGATTAGAACTCCTGTCAGTTTTTATTGCTGTCTGAGCCCCTGTTAAGGAGATTCACCCTCTCTATTTCTCCTGTTTATCATTAAAAGTGAAAGTAAAAGAAAATCCCACATTTTGGGTTGTCCCCAGAAAAGTAATAGAGGGGAAATCTTCCAATGGAGATACTAGCTCTGGTGACCTGGGGGCCCCATGCAATTCCCTTAATTTGCGCTGATTTACTTTCAGTTCCTGTTTGGCTCTGGAACAGGAAGTGAAGGGAAGTCTCTGCAATGGGACACAGATGATGAAAGAAAATCGGACAGGGGTTATAACTCTCCCTTGCTCTATCAAAAAAAAAAAAAAAAAAAAAAAAAAAAAAAAAACATTGCCTATAGCTCTACTTTACACATCCTATCACCATGTCCAGGAACTGTCCTGTGGTACCAATTGTATAAAAAGCTGGTATTTGCAAAGGAACTTGGGTGTGAGCCAGGGGACAAATTATGCTGCTAAGAAAACACATAGAACCAGTTTCAGCACTAGTCATAGTACTGGTTTACTTTAAAGAACTATTATATTTTTTTACTGCCCCCATCACCTAAGGAGTCTTCAAAAGACAAGCAGTGGCAATGGGAATGTCAGCCTCTGCATTTCTCTTGCTGTTATTACAGGTTCTTATATAGCACTATCAATTTACACAGCGCTTTACACATATATTGTACATTCACATCAGTTCCTGACTTCAAGGAGCTTACAATCTAAAGGTCCCCAACTCACATTTATACATACACATAATAGGGCCAATTTAGACAGGAGCCACTTAACCTACCAGAATGTCTTTGGAGTTAGGGAGGAAACCAGAGTACCCAGAAGAAACCGCTACAGACACAGTGAGAACATGGTTACTTGTTTATTGTGCAAAACTTGAGAGATTTGTTATCCAATTTATAGTTTCTATGCAAAATGATGACTACAGTTTTGTTGCTCATCATGCTAAAGAGTTAGCCAATAAGAGAATATTATGCTAAATATATACTAGTAATCAAAATATCAGTCAGATGTTTGGCATGCTCATTCTGAATTTGCCAGTGTATACCTGTAAGGATAAAAAAAACTTGGACCGTTTAAACTCCAGTGTAGCAGCATGTGCAGATAAATTAGTGACAACGGATAACCCAGTACTTTAACGTAAAAAAACATTGACGTATGTAATGGAGCAATTTGTATAAATTCCCTATTTGCAAGAATTCACCAAGAGGTGTTCATTACCACAAATCAAATTCAGTAGATTTTGGAGATCTCTAAACGCAGTGATTTTAATTTTAAGGTGGACTTATCCTTTAAGTCACTTCCTGTCTTAGGCTGACAATCATACTGAACAGCATTGTCACTCTAGGTCAAGGAGTGTTAGGACAAGGGATCGATAGTGGCAAAGCCGATTATGGGAGGACCGATATTCACTTTTACCGATATATCGGTATCGGCCCTGGAACTGGCCAATATTACCGATATTAGTTTATTAAAATCCAAGCATCCACTTTATTAGTGTTTATATATAATGTCCAGCGTGTGTTTTTGTAATCTAATAGTGTGAAATACCTTCATTACTTTGCTGCTCGGTCATTCCCTGGCCCCCAGCTGTCAGTGGGGGAGGAGAGAAGAACAGTAGAGCGGGAGATTAGCGGAGCCCGGAGTAGCTATGTAACGGAAGGTATTTTTCACTATTCTAATCTAATACTCGGCGCTTCCGTGTACACCGCAGAGGAGAGGGGTGAGATCCTCCTCTGACAGCTATGAGAGGAGAAAACAGCAGAGCGGAAGATTAGCGGGGAGAACCCGGATTCTATTACAAAAACACACACTGGACATTATAAAGTGGATTCTAGGATTTTAATGACACTAAAATAGGTTCAAACAGGATTCCTGGCAGGCAGGGAGGGAAGGGAAGACCGAACATTACAGCTAAAAGACCTACCCCGCATGTTCATGACAGATTTGTGTCAAAAATTGTCTTTAGGTTTCAAAAAACTTTAAATGTACAAAAAAAGAAAAAAAAATCGTCCGATACCGATACTTAGTGACCAAAATATCGGTATCAGCCCTGAAAAAAAAACATATCGGTCTATCCCTAGTTAGGACTATACAGTACACCTCCCTTTTTTATTCATAACATGGGGAGGCGTTTTGTAGTCTATGGAGATGGTAGGGAACAATGCTAACTGATGACTTCTTCTTCTACTATTTGCTTCTGGACTGTTATCAGCTCACAGGATGTCTAGCTGGATGAACAGCTATTTTTTTTGCACTTGAACAGATATAATAAACTACTTTCCTATATATATATATATATATATATATATATATATATATATATATATATATATATACATATACATATACATATACACACACACACACACACATACATATATACATATATATATATATATATATATATACACACATACACATACATATACACATATACACACACACACACATTATATATATATATATATATATATATATATATATATATATATATATATATATATATATATATATCTCGACCAAATGAAAGCAAAATCGGACATTTTATTATTAGCATTTACACATACTTGGACTAATTTCCTAAAAATGCAGTAGTTTAAGAGAACTAATAAAGTGAACAAACCCACGTGCAATCTTTTATAATGTAATCAGATAGCCATTTCTGCTCATATAATTATGTGCTCACAAACCACCAACTACATATAGAATACATGATTGCAGTGCTAGAGATAACAAGTTGACATATCCTCAATACAATGTAAATCACAAATTTTACAAACCCAATCTGTGTGTTAATAAAACGCAAAATAAACATATGTATTATTCATATACAACCTCTCCTTGTGCAAATGTGAATAAAAGCAAAAAAACAAATCCTCTTCAATCAAAGTCTTTTGTATTCATTGCTTTGTGCTCCACAATTATTTCAATAAAGCTCTGCGCACACTGTTGGTGCTATACAAATCCTGTCTAAGAATAGTAAAAATAATAATTATGCATGTGACTCATGTGAATATTCCACCAATCACACCAGATTCTCACCTTAACATTTGACCCATAAATAGGTCAAAATGAACCTTCCCCTTTATGGGGCATATGGATCCCAGGTGGTATTTTACACCTATCTGCTGAAGTCTTACATCACAATAGTCAATCCTCGGCATTCGGATATCCAAACAATCAGTTCCACTGGAAAAATCCCTCAGCTGATAGAAAAAAAGAATGCCACCCAGGCGAATGAACATAAACTGTGTACACAATTACGCAAGTGAGTATTTTGACCAAATCAATTTTTATGCATATTGTCCAACTCCAAGCTGTATAAAAACTTGAATGCTTATTGGATTTAAGCATATCAGGTGATGTGTATTTGTGTAATGAGAGAGCGTGTGGCCCAGGGAGATCAACATCCTATGTGCACAATTATTGGCAGCTTCTTTTCCTCAGGAAAAATGGGCCAAAGAAAAGAGATTTAACTGAGTCTGAAAAGTCAAAAAATAATTCTTTCAGAAGGATGCAGCACACTTGAAATTGCTAATGTTGGGGCGAGATCACAGAACCATCAAACGTTTTGCTGCAAATAGACAATAGGGTAGCAAGAAGCGTGTTGAGAAAAAAGGACGCAAAATAAATGCTAAATATTTGAGAAGAATCAAAACTTGAAGCTACCAAGAACCCATTATCCTCCAGTGCTCTCATATTCCAGAAATGCCATAAATGCAACCTACCTGGAGTACCCAGAAGTATAAGTTGTACAGTGCTCACAGACATGGCCAAGGTAAGGGAGGCTGGAGCCCGACCAACACTGAATAAGACACATAAGTTGAAACGTCAAGACTGGGCCAAGAAATATCTGAAGACAGATTTTTCAAAGGTTTTATGGACTGATGAGATGAGAGTGACTCTTGACGGACCGGATGGATGGGCCTGTGGTTGGATCAGTCACGGGCACAGAGCTCCACTTCGACTCAGATGCCAGCAAGATCGAGGTGGGGTAACAGTATTAAAGTTGAGCTAGTTGGATCTTTTGGGGTTGAAGATGGACTCAAAACCAACTCCCAGTTTTGAGAAGACACTTTCTTCAAGCAGTGGTACAGGAAAAGGTCTGCATCTTTCAAGATGACCATGATATTTATGCAGGACATGCTCTATCGCATGCATCAAAGTACTCTCCACTGCGTGACTAGCCAGTAAAGGCCTTATTGATGAAAGACTAATGACATGGCCCCCTTCCTCACCTGACCTAAACCCTTTAGAGAACTTGTGGGCCCTTCTTAAATGGGAGATTGACGGTGAAGGAAAACAGTACATCTTTTGGAATAGTACTTGGGAGGCTGTGGTTGCTGCTGCACAAAAAGTTGATTGTCAACAGATCAAGAAACTGACTGACTTCATGAATAAAAAATGGATTTTTGTAAGAACTTACCGTAAAATCCTTTTCTCTTAAGCTCATTGACAGACGTAGTCTTCTTGATTCTCAAGAGCTGGGTTATGTTGTCTCCGCAGGAGTAGGACTAGGCAGAATGACAAAACGTTCTGGCTCCACCCTAGGGGCAGTCCCTGAGGGTATATCCTCCCTCTCTCTGCTACAGGGAATCAGTTCTGTTTAAAGCAGTACAGAGAATTTAACCCAACCCAACTCAATGATAGAGGGGCGGGTACTACGTCTGTCAATGAGCTTAAGAGAAAAGGATTTTACGGTAAGTTCTTACAAAAATCCATTTTTCTCTATCGCTCATTGACAGACGTAGTCTTCTTGATTCTCAAGAGCTGGGACATCCAGAAGCAGTGCCACAAATGAGGGGTGGGATTGACAAAATCAAATCCAATCTAGAAGGCCCAACCGGTGCCAAACTAGAAGTTTTAAAGGCTCATTATAAGCAAAGAATGAGGCTAAAGAAAAAAATTTTCCAACGGAAAAAAACCCTCGAGGTAGACCACTGGTCTCCTCAAATTGCGGCCTGCAAAACCTTGCGGCCAAATGAGGCATCAGACGATGCCATTACATCAACTTTATAATGTTTAGAGAAGGTATGCACCGACGACCAGGTAGCCGCCTTGCACACCTGGACCACTGACGCCTGATGGCGAAAGGCCCATGACGCACTAAGTGCCCGAGTGGAGTGCGCCTTAACAGGGAACGGGGGCTCCCGACCCTTAATAGAATAAGCCTGCACTACCGTCTGTCTGATCCATCTGGAAATGGTCGCGGCAGATGCAGGCAACCCCTTTTTGGGTCCATCTGGGATCACAAAAAGTGAATCCGTCTTGCGAAACGAGTCTGTCGTTTTCAAGTATACCCTGATCGCCCGGACCACATCCAAGGAGTGCAAAGCAAATTCCCGAGGATAACTGGGCTTAGGACACAGGGAAGGTAATACAATTTCTTCATTCAGATGAAATTCTGAAACCACTTTTGGTAGGAAGGATGGATTCGGACGAAGAACCACCTTATCTCTATGAACCACCAGATATGGTGAACGACAAGATAATGCGGCCAGTTCTGACACCCTGCGTGCAGAAGTAATAGCC
Source organism: Pelophylax lessonae (assembly GCF_965119305.1). Lineage (NCBI taxonomy): Eukaryota > Metazoa > Chordata > Amphibia > Anura > Ranidae > Pelophylax > Pelophylax lessonae. The sequence continues at coordinate 311,633,086 of NC_138769.1, read as the reverse complement.
ACCAAGAAGGCCACCTTCTGGGACAACGTGGGTAGAGGAATCTCCCTAATATCTTCAAAGGGAGGTTTCTGAAGAACCGACAACACTAAATTAAGATCCCAGGGAGGTAACGGCGCATGCACTGGCGGAGCCAGATGTCGCACCCCCTGGATGAAATTCCGCACCAAGGAATGAGTAGCCAAAGGCTTCTGAAAGAAGATGGCTAATGCTGAGACCTGACCCTTGATAGTACTCAAGGCCAGTTTCTGCTCAACCCCTTGTTGCAGAAAAGCCAATATTCGACTAATCGAATAAGACCGAGGACGGAACCCCAAAGGTTCACACCATGCAATGTAGGACTTCCATGTGCGATGATAAATCTTTCTGGAAGTCGCTTTCCTTGCTTCAACTAGAGTAGGAATAACTGAAGCTGACAAACCTTTGTCCTTCAGCACCTGGGTCTCAATAGCCAGGCCGTTAAAGCCAGCGATCGTAAAGCAGGATGGAAGATCGGTCCCTGAGACAGTAGATCCTCCCTGAGAGGAAGTCTCCATGGGACGTCTGCCACCAGTCTGACCATGTCGGCGTACCAAGCTCGACGAGGCCAGTCCGGAGCTACCAGGATTACTGGGATTCCTTCCTCCTCTACCCTGCGAAGAAGTCTTGGCAGTAACGCGAGAGGAGGGAAGGCATATATTAGCTGGTATTGCCCCCACGGGGCGATCAGTGCGTCTGCGGTTTCTGCTAGAGGATCGCGGGAGCGAGCCACGAATCTCTGAACTTTCCTGTTGAATCGTGATGCCAACAGATCCACATCCGGGGTGCCCCACCGTAGGCACAACTGGTGGAAAACGTCTGGATGGAGGGACCATTCCCCCTGATCCAGGGTCTGACGGCTGAGATAATCTGCCTGCCAATTCTCCACCCCCGGAATGAACACCGCAGAGATTGCTGGAACAAATCGTTCCGCCCAGCGAAGAATGCAAGCCACTTCTTTGGCCGCTCGGACACTCTTGGTGCCCCCCTGATGATTGACATAAGCCACGGCCGTGGCATTGTCCGACTGGATCCGAACCGGGCTGCCCTGGAGCTGCTCGGTCCAGTGAATCAGACAAAGTCTGATCGCTCTCAGTTCCAATACATTTATCGGTAACCTGGATTCTTCCGGGGACCAAAGTCCCTGGACAGATAACTGACCAAGAATTCCTCCCCATCTGGATAGACTGGCATCCGTGGTCACTATCGTCCAATATATTGGCAGAAATGACTTTCCCTGGCTGAGCATTGGAGACCGAAGCCACCAAACCAGAGACTCTCTGGTCTGTTTGCTCAATCGTATCTGATTGTCCAGGGATTCCGGATTCCGATTCCATCTGAGAAGAATCTCTTGCTGAAGAATTCGGGTATGGGACTGGGCAAATGGGACTGCTTCGAATGAAGCCACCATCAACCCCAGAACCCTCATGCACGTCCGAAGGGAAGACCAGCTGTTGGACAGTAACAACTGGACTGCTGATTGAATCTTTCGAAATTTCCCTACCGGAAGGAAAACTCTCGTCCTGACTGTGTCTAGAATTAGACCCAGATATTCGAGCCTCTGGGTGGGAACCAGAAATGACTTTTGCTGGTTCACCAGCCACCCGAATTCCTGTAAAGAAATCATAGTAATTTCTATGTTTTGTAGCAAGGTCTGAGGAGACTCTGCATGAAGCAGAAGATCGTCTAGGTAACCTAGAATCGATATACCTCTTTGGCGCAGAAGTGCCAACATTGGGGCCAACACCTTTGTGAAGACCCGCGGAGCCGTGGCGAGACCGAAAGGTAACGCCACAAACTGATAGTGGTTCTCCTCTACGGAAAAGCGTAGAAAACGCTGATGTCCTGCGAAAATGGGAATGTGAAGATAGGCGTCCTTGATGTCTATGGACGCTAGGACATCCCCTGGATGCAGGAAGGCTGCTACCGTGCGAATGGACTCCATTCTGAATCTTCTTATGTTGACGAAAGAATTGAGTGCTCTTAAGTCCAGAATTGGACGCACTTTGCCCTCTTTCCTGGGTATTGTAAACAGGTTTGAATAAAACCCTTGAAACCGTTCTGTCCAAGGAACGTGGACTACCACTCCTTGTTGTAGTAAATCTGTGACTGCTCTCCGCAGATCTTCTAAACGATCTGCGGATAGACGGATATTGGAAGGGAAGAATCGCGCCGGTGGGAGAGATCGAAACTCGATCTTGTACCCTGATCTTATGACTTCGCAAACCCATTTGTCCGGGATTCTGGAAAGCCATGGATCCGGGAACCGGCGAAGACGTCCCCCCACCCCAGTTATGGGTGGGGGCGCACCTTCAGGCTTTGGATGGTTTATCTTCAGGTCTGGAGGGGGCGGGCTTTTGCTTGCCCGACCAACGACCCCTGACGCCTCCTGCAGGAGCTTTGGAGGACTTAGTTTTTTCACCCGCTGGACGAAAAAACCTCTTGTGAGCAGAAAAAGAAGGCCCTCGTCTTTGACGAGTTCCTCTACCTTTAAAATTTTGCGGTAAAAAGGTGCTTTTTCCACCGGTGAGATCCTTAATGATCTCATCTAAGTTGGCTCCAAATAGACGCTCTCCTGAAAAGGGGATATTAGCCAATGCTTTTTTGGAACCTTGGTCGGCTAACCAACCTTTTAGCCACAGTGTACGCCTGAGAACCACTGCTGAGACTGATGCTCGCGCCATTAATGGAGTGGCGTCTAACGCCGCATCACATACAAACTGTAACCCCTGTATCATTTGTTCCAACAAATCTGATACCGCCTGAGGGACTTCTTCTAAGTCCCGGCGTAACCACTTGGTCCATTCAGTTACAGCCTGCGAAACCAGACCAATAGCAATTATTGGTCTGAAAGCTGATCCAATCAAGGAAAACATGGTGCGAGACATAGCTTCTATCTTGCGATCCACTGGATCTTTAAAAGACGGAGCGTCTTCTAAAGGAATAACCGTGGCTTTATTCAATCTAGCAATAGGTGAATCCACCACAGGTGGTTCTGTCCATTTCTTAATAAGGGTTTCCTCAAACGGATAACGCCTGTCAATGCGTTTAGAAATATAAAAAGTGCGTTTTGGCAGACGCCATTCTTCTTCGATTGGATTGCCAAAACATTTGGGCAATGGAAAAACCTTCGCCACTTTGATGCGCTTTTTAGTCCCAAAAGGGATCTCAGTTTCAGCTATTTCTGATGGAATACCCTGTAACCTTAAAGTCTCTTGAACAGATACAATGAGTGCGTTTACCAACGCTTCCTCTCGGGCTATGGCGGATGCCGAAACATCCTCCTCACTGTCTGAAGAGACAGGACCCGAGACACCAATACCAGATGAAGTACCTGCAACTGCAGAAATAGGCTCAGAGTCTGAATCCGAAGTTTCAGATAATAAGGGGTTAGGCGGGGGTCGCTTTCTTGCGCCCTGTCCCTGACAAGCCACTTCCACCCGGGACACAAAAGTTTCCATAATAGCTGACAAAGATTCAATTGTCAATGGGGTGCTGGAGGATCCCGCAGACCCCTCGAGGGGATCCGGAGGAGATACATGAGTGGCAGGGTCCATGTTAATACAGGACACCTTTGCCAGCAAAAACAAAAAAACTTTTTCTTTTTTTTTTTTTTTTTTTGTGTGTCTCCCCCTAGCGCAATAGCGCCCCTCAGAGTACCTGCTTCTCGATCCCAGAGAGAGAGAGAGGGACCCCCAAGGCTCACCAACCGATGCAGTGCAGTTTCCAACAAACTGCAGTCAGCGTCTGTCTTACACAGACTGGAAGGAGCTGTTTGCTTTTTCCCGGGCAGAAGGCGTGGCTCCGCCCCCTGTGTACGCCTTCCGGCGTTCCCAGCCCTCCACGAGGTAGCTGGGCTCACAAAACATGGCCGCCCCCATAGAAGAGACATAAGACTCCAAAAACATGGCGGCCGGCGTGACCTGAGGACATACATGCATTCGGTCTACGGCAAAATGGCGGCGGACCGCCGATATCGTCTTCCCAGCACATCCACCTGCACTCTGCTAAGAGGTGACATATGGATCTACAGAGATACACTGCACATAAGGTAGGATTATACCTCCTATGTCTGCTGTAATGTTACAGTCTGCTGGGTAGAGTGTTAGCTCTTGAACCAAGTCCACTTCCCACAAACACATGCTGTATTACAAGGGGGACTTGTAAGTATCAGATATATACTGACCATATATGGAGGGGCCCATAATATATACTGCCTCATAATGAGGAAAAAAGGGAACGTTTACTCACCATACCGAACCGACAGGCACCCTCTCTTCACAATACCCTCTCCACCGGGGTGGGGGTTTGTGGACGCCTCGACTCTCTGGTCCTGGCGTCCAAGCGAGCTTTTAACTCGCAAAGTCAGTCCCTTTACTGGGACTCCGTCGCGGCCGACTCAGCGCACTGGTCTGCACGCGCTCTTAGGCAGAAACCGGGGTGACCACTGGATCTCAACATCCAGCCCGTCGCCCGGCCCCGCATACTTACTTGAATATGTCGCGGCCGACCAAGCGCAATGCCATGGTCTGCGCGCGCTCGTAGGCCGGCTGGGGTGACCACAAGTGTCGCCCAGTCCGGCATTTTTGCTTGAAGATCTCACAGGAAAAAAACACTGGAGAAAACTACCTAAAAAATGTCTTTTTCTTAAAGAAAAAAAGTCTTGCCAGGACCAAAAGATCCCAGCAAGGAACTTAGGTCCTTACTCCTGACTAGACAGAAAAAAACTGATTCCCTGTAGCAGAGAGAGGGAGGATATACCCTCAGGGACTGCCCCTAGGGTGGAGCCAGAACGTTTTGTCATTCTGCCTAGTCCTACTCCTGCGGAGACAACATAACCCAGCTCTTGAGAATCAAGAAGACTACGTCTGTCAATGAGCGATAGAGAAAGGCTTATGATGGGTATTGAAAAGACATGTATCTATATTGGTTACAGATTTTTTTTTTTTAAATGTTTATTTGTAAATTTTTGAGTTTTTTTGGGAGATGGGAAAATTTTAATTTCTCATTTAGTCACGTAATTATTCTGCACACAGATATTCTCCTAAGAAAGCCAAAACACTTATTTCTGAAATATTCAGGTTTGAGGTTTATTAACATTTTGGATTGACCAAGAGCACTGTAGTTGTTCAATAATAAAATTAATCTTGAAAAGTAGAACTTTCCTAATAATTGTGCACAAAGTGTATTCAGATAAAACCAGTGCTTAACCACTTCCTGCAAAACAATGTACCTGCTGGTCACTTTCTTGAAGTGGTTGTACAGGGGTGAAGACTGCAGCTGCAGACTTCACCCCGGTACTCTTTTTTTATAGCGGACAGTCAGCTTTCAAGTGATAACCGATGCGGCTAAGCAGCTGCTCGGCATTTATTACAAGCAGCGGGAGGGGAGGATATCCTCCCGCCCCCCTCCTGCCGCTCCGCCCGGGTCTCCTGTCCCACTGGGAGACCCGAGCGACCAGCCGACACGTCCACGGACTGGTCAGAGTCCCGAACAAAGCCAGAATCGGCTTTGATTGGGTTTTCTGATGTAGTAACCCAGAAGTGACGTAATTTCCAGTTTAAGGCTGGTGCTATGGACATCAGATATAACATTGTTTATTTTACCATATGAACAAAAGTAAGAAAAAAAAAAGCCAACGCATTTCAGCCATCAGGCCTTAATCATGGCTAACACATAAGTGGCACAAAACAGCTTATATAGTGTAGACTAAATCACATGGTAAACCCCAAGGGTCACATGACAAAAAAAGGGGTGGTGGCAAATACCAATACATACAAATCAACACCACCACTATAAGCATACAATTTGACTGAATATATATAAAATATCATGTATCACCAGGATAAAAGAGGAACAGTATTAAATATACTGAAAAAGTATATACCTCCAGATATTGGTTTCTATTTAAAATTTATTTTGTGTGTTGGATGGTTAGCCTAGCTTCTACTTATTAAAAGGTTTGTAATCGATACCACACAACACCTTTATTATGTGTCTATTAAATATTGGTTATGTGCACTAGTTTTGGGTTTATTCATGGTTTTATTATATTGGGGTTCTAGACCCTCTGGCGAGCATTTGTTTCACATTGATACTTTGGAATTGAGCAGCGCGGCACTGATTCTATTTATTACTTTAAATCATAGTGTGGGAACATTTTAAAATGTCAGCAGTTTATCTTGGTCTCATCAGACCACAGGACATGGTTCCAGTAATCCATGTCCTTAGCCTGCTTGTCTTCAGCAAACTGTTTGCAGGCTTTCTTGTGCATCATCTTTAGAAGAGGATTCCTTCTGGGACGACAGCTATGCAAACCAATTGTGTGCGGCGTATGGTGCACGGACAGGCTGACCCTCCACCCCTTCAACCTCTGCAGCAATGCTGGCAGCACTCATACGTCTATTTCCCAAAGACAACCTCTGGATAGGACGCTGAGCACGTGCACTCAACTTCTTTGGTTGACCATGTTGAGGCCTGTTCCGAGTGGAACCTCTCCTGTTAAACCGCTGTATCATCTTGGCCACTGTGCTGATGCTCAGTTTCAGGGTCTTGGCAATCTTCTTATAGCCTAGGCCATCTTTATGTAGAGCAACAATTCTTTTCAGATCCTCAGAGTTCTTTGCCATGAGGTGTGAGGTGGCAAAGATGGCTGCTTGTACAAAATGGCTGCAAAGTATTAATCTTTTGACTCTCTCTTTCATGTTTCATGAGCTTTCAAAAGCTAAAAATATATCCGATAAGCTGAGATATTCTGCAACTTTCAAAATTCCCAATCTCTCATAAAGAGGAACTCCGTCTGGACATCTTGACCGCAGAACAATTTATATCTGAATCAAAAGTCCCCGAAAAATTCCCTGATGAAAATCACAGACATCGCATTATAGACTTTTAACCCTATGCTTAACATAATAAATTGCTAACCCTGATTGGACAATATCATCTTCATACAACCTACTTTTTATACGTCTGATGATAATACAACCTACTTTTTATACGTCATATGGTATATTTAAACTCCAACACGGAATAATAAATTAGATCATTTTGATTCAGCCATATTTTGAGTCTTATCTGATCTCTGTGTAGCTACATATTTCCCATTTGGTATCACTGACTAACAGGTATTTGTATCTGAGAGAAAAAGATACCACGACAAGGGGCCACGTTGAACTTCCAGTGACCAGTATGAGAGAGTGAGAGAGCGATAACACTAAATTTAGCACACCTGCTCCCCATTCACACCTGAGACCTTGTAAGTCAAATGACAATGGGGAGGGAAAACAGCTAATTGGGCCCAATTTGGACATTTTTTCTTAGGGATGAGCTCACTTTTGTTGCGGTTTAGACATTAATGGCTGTGTGTTGAGTTTTTTTGAGGGGACGTCAAATTTACACTGTTATACAAGCTGTACACTCACTACTTTACATTGTAGCAAAGTGTCATTTCTTCAGTGTTATCATAAGAAAAGATATAATAAAATATTTACAAAAATGTGAGGTGTGTACTCACTTTTGTGAGGCTGTTTTGTGTCTCTTATGTGTTAGCTATGATTAAGGCCTGATGGCCGAAAAGCTTTGGATTTGACTATTTTGACTTCATATGCTAAAATAAACTATGTTTTAGCCGACGTTCATATCACCAGCCTCTCTCCTTTTTGTATGGAATACATGGAGGTTTAAAGAGACCCCACAGGCTGGGTGCTGTGTGTTTGAGTCTCACCAGACATTGCATAGGAGGTATTCGCTCGGATTCACCCGTTTCAGTTACTTCCAGTTTACAAAATGTGCTTCAGTGTGTTAAAATAGATCACCACGCGCACTCCTGTCTCCATATATATATTTAAAGATTTTCTTTGTCATTAATACTTTGCAGGGATTGGTGAATTAGGAGAATGTTTGGGTGGTGGAAATTGATTGATGAAAGCTCGGTAGGATTATGAGTTCAGTAGGGTATTAGGGTATGTGGATGCAAACGAGTGGAGAACATTCGGTGATGAACAGTATACACTTGCACATATATGTGAGCACAAGATTAAACGTGATATTGATCATATGGTGTTTTGGATATATTACACAATATTGTTTTTCTATGTTTTTTGTGGAAGTTAAGAGTTCATTCTGGAACTTTGAAGGTGAATATTTGAGAAGAAAGAAGGTACCAGACATTTGTTTGGGAAATGCAAGCTTTGTTAGTCTCATATATATATATATATATATATTGTATTTTTACATTTTTTTGGGGAATTTCATATAAAAAAATTTGAAAAATGTTGTTTTTGCAAAATTGTCGCTCTTTTTTTGTTTATAGCGCATGATCAAAAAATCGCACAGGTGATCAAATACCACCAAAAGAAAGCTCTGTTTGTGGGGAAAAAAAGGTCAATTTAATTTGGGTACAGCGTCGCACGAACCGTGCAATTGTCCGTTAAAGTCACGCAGTGCCGAATCGCAAAATAGGCCCTGGTCAGGAAGGGGGTAAAATCTTCCGGGACTTAAGTGGTTAAAATGGGCTCAGCAATCATGCTTTGGGTGAAAAAAACTTCTTCTGGATGTTGATTTCATTAGCTCCTTTTAGCGCATTGCATCATTCCCATGTAACTTTCTAAAGAGAGCAATGCAGCGTGTTAGGGCAGAGCACTTTCACCTATAGTGCACCAGTGTTTCACGCATTTAACTTTTTGCGTTTTTTAAGTGATTTTTATTTGAAGCAGAAAACACTGATTTCACTTTTTTTTTTTTTCTTTTTTTTTCTTGCACCTGTTGTGGTTAAGGTCAAAGAGTAATATATAGGAACACAGTGTATATATATATATATATATATATATATATATATATATATTTTTTAACATTTTAGGCCAATTTGTTTTCTGCTACATATGTTTGGTAAAAAAAATAGCAAAAAGCGTATTTTGATTGGTTTGCGCAAAAGTTATTGCGTTTACTAACTAAGGGAAAGATTGTCATTTTTATTGGTTTTTTTTTTTTTTAAAGAGTAAATGGCGGCGATCTGCGATTTTTTTGCGGGACTGCGACATTGCGGCGGACAGATCGGACCTTTGACTGACATTTTTGACACTTTTGGGGTTACCAGTGACATTACTACAGTAATCAGTGCTATACATATGCACTGTTACTGTAAAAATGACACTGGCAGTGAAGGGGTTAACTTTATTTGAGAGGGAGGGGTTACGTGTGTCCCTAGGGGCGTGTTTCTAACTGTGATTGGCTGTGGCTAGTGGTGTAATAGCACAGATCAACAGTCCTACATAGCAGGACCGTATGATCTGTGCTGTTACACAGAGAAGAATGACAGGCGGCTTTGTTTACATTAGCCGCCTGCCTTTCTCCCTCTGTAACAGACGATCGCGAGTGACCGGCGGTCATCAGGTCCGCCGGTCACTCGCACGGGGGGGGGTCTGTGACAGAGTGGGAGCGCGCCTCCAGCGGCGCGCGCGCGCTCCCTAGACCCTCACAGGCTAGCGACGTAGACCTACGTTGCTTTGCCTGTGAGGGGCTGACTGCCGACGTAAATCGTCGTTAGGCAGTCGGCAAGTGGTTAAGGGGGAAGTGTACACGCTTTTACCTGTAGTATATGTGGAGGCAACATCAGAGGCCAAGGAAAATGAGATGCATGGAGGATAAAAGGGCAATATACGACTTCAGCAGAAAGGCGTAAAAGACCACCTGGGATCTATATGCCCCTTAAATAGTAAGGTGCACCTTAGCCTATTATTTATGGGTCAAACCTCAGGGTGGGAGTCTAGTGTGATTGGTGAATATTCACACAAGGAGTCACATGCATCATATTGAAATAATTGTGGAGAGCAGAGCAATAAATGCAAAAGACTTTAAATGTAGTAGGTTTTTCTTTTGGCTTTTATTCACAATTGCTTAAAATGGTGTTGAATATGAATAGTACATACGTTTATTTTGTGTTTATTAGCACACAGATTATGTTAGTAAAATTTGTGATTCACATTGTATTTGTGATATGTAATTTTGGTATCTGCAGCACTGCAAATATATATTCTATATATAAAATGATAAACTTTGCAGTACATTTTTGTCTTTGGCCTGTAGACAATGCAGGACAGCACTCACTGGAGCTGTCAGCAGAACACCTTCATAAGGTCAATAGGGAGTACTATGCGATTCTGTCTTTGTTATACTGAACACTACAAAGGTTTTTTTATTGTCAGGAGGCCTATAGCTAGAGCAATGAAATATAGTCCAGCTGTCAAGGCCTTAAGAAAAGGGAACAAAGAAGGCTAAATATGCAGTTGACATTCCAGTGGTTGAATACCGTTTACATGAGTTATCTTTACAAAGATAAATAGGGAAAGACTTATACAGGAAATGACTAGATCAAAAAAAGAAACACCTCATGTAAAATGCAAAATTGGGTCCTGTGCCACTACTTTGTTATTCTTGAATTCTAGATTACCAACCCAATTTGCCATGATATGGTATCAGAGGACTTTTGCTTTAGGTTCATCATTTTAAACCCCAATGCAGTTGCATATTACTATAAAAACACACCAAAATACAAAAATAAAATTACTTACTGCCATAATTTAATAAGGCACAAACTGATTACAAATGTAGAAGTGAATATATGTAGTAGCCCTTAAATCTTTTTTGTATAGTATAGTATCTTGTTTATGTTGTAAGCAATCATTTGTATTTCAGTTTGACGCTGCTTCATGCAGAGTTTCAGAATACTACATACATACTATATACTGACTCAATGCCCACTCACAACCTTCCAGTGTGGTGTGTAACAAATTGTGGTGTCATTTATTTTGAATGGCATGCTAATACACCAGTTCCAGTACACTGTATTGCACAATAACTTACTACTGATCATTGTGGTGCACTACATTGCCAAAATTGGTGTATGTCCATTTTCTTGGGTGTTTTGACATTCATTTAAGAAGACTGTCTTAATTTGATCTGTTAATACATGAAGGGATAACAAAATGCACCAGAATGCCAAGGTGTGAATGGACTCTTAACAAACAGTTCACATAAAAAAGCGCTAATTACCTGGAGTCCCACTTTAGGCGGTCAATCAGAAGCCCTAGCCCAGACAGTAACATAAAGCACTGTATCCAAGTTTTGATTCCCACCAATGACATTGTCTTCTTAGAATTTATACATTTCCTCCCCCCCATGTTTCTTTCTACCATCACTCTCTAAATGGTTGCATAGTATACATGTAATATAGAAATATGGGGTATAAATATTGGCAACATAATAAAACATCAACTCACCCAAAACAGTGATGATCTTTTGGTCACTTTTCTGACCAAGGGCATTGGTCACTCTGCACACATATATCCCAGATACATTGTGAGTAACAGGGTAGTTGAAATATAGTGTATTATTGACAGACAACAAGCCTTCAGGCCAGACTCCATCTAACCTGTATTAATGTAAAAAAACATTATATAAGACTTTGGAACACATTTTAGTGGACGGTTCAAAATATCTTTTAAAGCGGAGTTCCGGCCTCAAATAACTTTCCTAACTAAAAATACCCCTATAATACTAATTCATCGCCCTTTACAGAACCGCTATTCTCATACTTACAGGGTGTACAGTATTGGATTTTAGTCAAAATCTTACTTTTAAAAACGCTGTCTGAGCGCGGCCATCTTAGACGTGGGCATCTGAAGCCGCAGTGTAATCTGCTGTGTCCTTCTTCCTGATTCCAGCCTCCTGGGAGTGATGACAAACAGCTCCCAGGATGCAATGCAAAGGCGGAAGTGATGTCGGTGGCCGTGGCCACAGAAGGGGGTGAAGGAGGAAGTACAATCAAAAATGCCCTGAAAATAAGGTAAGGGACCCCCGAAAAAAATTGAAAATGCCCAATTGTTGATCAGCTTAGCAAGCATTCCAGGAATCACTAAAGTTGCAAAATAGGCCGGAACTCCACTTTAATACGCATAAAATCTAATTATTCTGGTACGTAGAATGATTAAATAACAGAGTGGCCACTGATTTTATGGTTTTAATCACATGAGAAAAACAGAAATGTTCAAGAAAAATCAAAATCATTTAAAAGAAAGATGTAAGTAGTACATTTTTCTTCACATGCTGCGGTTTAAACTTTCAGTGCTAGCTGGGCAAAGATTAGGTAAAAAGGATGCTACTACCATTGCAGGCACTCACTGATTATAAAGCAAGGCTTTGGCTTCTAGGGTGGGTGATTTTTTTTTTTTCATGAGTTAAGTGTTGGGGTGTTATGGTTAAGTGGCTAAAATTCAGTAGAAGATGTATCATGTTAGCAAATAATTTATGCAAAAATATAGCTTTGAAATGGTACCCTTTTTTGTGAACACAAATTAATAAAGATGCAAGCTTTTGAAATGAATTTGATCCCTTCAGGCTTTATACAATTGTCTGAAGAAGGGATCCAAGTCATCCTGAAAGCTTGCATCTTCGAAAACTTATATTAGCTGATAAGAATTAAAGTTCAAAACCCAAGAACAAAGTTATAAAACACTACAGCTTACCAGTCCTCATACATGATGGCTGCATTAGTTCTATTTTTTCAGGCTTTTTCCTTTACTAGCCAATCCTGTCATTAACACACTACCTGTACTAGGATTACGATTGTGCACTCACTAAACTGTATCTATAAAGGAACAGCACTGTCACCGTAGGCTGCTCTCCTGATTTGGATTGCAAACCCCACCTCCTGTTCTTATTATTGAACAAAAAAATGTGTTTTTCTGGAGTTCACAAAAGAGCTGAAAAGGACGCTGGATTTCTGACAGGTTTGGCAGGTATTTTCTTTTACTTACAGAAAACATATTTGGCTCCAAAAAAGAAAACAAATGCATGACGAGTGACAATATATTAACCACGTCCTAACAGCCAGCAGTACATATACGGCAGGTCGGCTCTGTCCCGCGAAACAACGTAACTGTAAGTCACTTCGTGGGACCGCGTGTGCCCATTCGCCACAGGGGAAGCCAATTAGCGGGTCTGGCGGCCGCGATTGCTGCCGGGCACCTGCGATAGCTCCCCGTGGAGACAGAACAACAGTCTGCCGTTGTAAACACGGCAGACCGCTGTTTTGTCAGTAATGAACACAGGTATCCCATGTTCCTCCTATTCAGGAACACAGGTCTCTGTTTTCATTTAGTAAATACATCCTCCCACAGTTAGAAAGCACCATCTAGGGACACATTTACCCTTTGATCACCCCTGATAGTAACCCCTTCCCTGTCAGTGTCATTAATATGCAGAAAAGTAGTGACTACTTTAATGTTATAAAGATATAATACTGTGCTAAATAAACAAACCCTATATAAACAGAAAAAAAGCAGCTTGCACCAATCCTGAAATGTGGATATAAATAAGCTTAAAATAACATGCAGCGCTTTTGATATTAAAATCCACAAAAAATCAATTGGGGAGTAAAAGTTCATAAGAAGTCCACACACTATGAATGAATGGGGAATCCCAGGAACAGACAGAGTAAAAGTTGTAATTTGTGAATCCAGAAGCCACCACCAGGTGTCCAAGCCTCTTACCGGATCTGACAGACCCCCATTACAGAGATCAGTCAAGCGTGCCCAATAAATAATCACTCATGTGGAGCCGATCCCAGATTCAAACATCTTCCAAATCAGGCAGCCCAGTCTCAGTGAATGACAGACCTTAGATCAGAGAAATAAAGGGAGACTCCTCATGGTATGTAGTACATCAGACTAAGGAGCTTGGCTGGCGTGGTGCTTGTTGCTGAGGAGGATCCGGCGGCCATCTTTTTGGAGTCCAGAGCTGCTGATCTGCATACATATCGTTCCATGCTGTGTTTTACTGGATAATGTGTAAGTGGCCAATTTTACTTTCAATAAAACCTTAGTCTCATGTACTATACTATGAGGAGTCTCCCTTTATATCTCTGATCTGAGGTCTGTCATTCACTGAGACTGGGCTGCCTGATTTGGAAGATGTTTGAATCTGGGATCGGCTCCACATGAGTGATTGTTTATTGGGCACGCTTGACTGATCTCTGTAATGGGGGTCTGTCAGATCCGGTAAGAGGCTTGGACACCTGGTATTTGCTGGTGGTGGCTTCTAAATTCACAAATTACAACTTTTAATCTGTCTGTTCCTGGGATTCCCCATTCATTCATAGTGTGTGGACTTCTTATGAACTTTTACTCCCCAATTGATTTTTTTGTGGATTTTAATATCAAAAGCGCTGCATGTTATTTTAAGCTACTTTAATGTTAGGAGAAGTTTTTTGTTGCAAAACTGTAGTATTTGCAGTGGAGAACCCAATATATTTATATAGGTTTTTATCCATTTCAAGTCCACTGTAGTAATCACCCTCTCCTTCTGTAACTGCCATCATATTTCACTAACAAATTACCATCATTATTCTAAGCTAAGTATTCTTTATCCTTTAAATTTGTATTTCCAGGTTGTGTTTGCATATTATTAACTAGCTATGTGCATGTCAGAAAGCCTTAAAAGCAGAACTATACCCCCTTGGCTCCTTGGCAATGTGGCGACCCCGAGCTCCTAGCCCAGCCACCGACCTCTTGAGGTGGCCAGCTTCCGGGTCCTGATCGCAGCCTGCTTTCATTGGTGGGATGACATCATTCACACACATGCGCGGGAGTTCAGACAAATTCGGCATTGCTGAATTTGTACAGTGGGCTGCGTTGGACAGACAGGGGAGCAACTTTAATGCAGAAGAGACAAAGCATGTCTCTTCTGCATTAAAATTCCTGCCTGTTCACCCATTTTCAATTATTATCCTAAAACTTCACTTGAACTAAATCTGTATAAAAGTACATATCACTGTTTGCCACAGTCAGATTTAATCACGATTTAAACTCATTATGTGTTGGTAAACTGTAGCTTGCAGGTATAATTTTAACTGGTAAATGGAGGAGTTTGAGGACAAACGTGGAGAAATAATATTTTATTGAAGTATGGGACAGATTAGAAACATTTACACATCATAACTCACTTGTCCTAAAACACTGCCCCAAAGGCATATAGTATTCCAATAACTAATAATATATAAAAAAAAATATATTGGACTTAATTTTGCCAAGCACTCTCTAAGAAAGCATGCTCTTTAGCTGTGATATAATCAGATTAGAGAAAATTTACCATTAAATTCAATTAACAATTTATTCTGCAAATTTAATTTTTGACAATGTCATACTGTGGTCTGAAAAGGGAAGCCTTCATAATGAAAAAATCCAATTTCCCTGTGTATAAAGCTAAAACAAATGATTGGATTCCCAATATAAATCAGATAAACAAGCAATCATCTGAAAGCTTTCCACCAAGCCGATACCTCCTGAAATGTAATAAACTAGATAAACAGGGTAAGCTATATTGTAGTGCTGGCCATACATGGTTAGACTTCTCTTGGTCAACCAGTGGACTGAACTACAAAAAAATGATTCAGATTGTAAACAGCATGGATGGAGAAATCTCCACTGTCAGCTAGTGTATTCAACAGCTGCAGCACCTGCAGCTGCCTAAACATTAGACACGGACGACATCTGATGCAGTCACCGCTCGACCAATAATTTTCCATCCACCTCAGTCGATTTTTAAATTGATTTTTGTTGAGCCATGCTGTGTTGTGCAAATGCAGTTTACTTTGCTTGAGTCCATGTTCTTAGGTGCAAATTCCTAACCACTCAGGTATTAGCCTTTATAAATCGCTTCATTACCAGGCCATTTTTAAAGCAGTATTAAACCCTAAATCGAAAATGTAATATAGTGCAGCTTACCAATTGTTAGATATGGTGGCTGTATTAGTTTTCACCTAGTGATCTAGCCAGTAACACATCTTCTATATTCAAGTGCCCCCACTCTGGGTGAAGGAGCACAGGGGGCACAGCAGACCACATCACTGTCCGGGGGGAGGAGAGTGTTAGATGTACTAGCAGATTTAGATACATTGACAAATTGAAGCCAAACTCCAGCTAAAACTGCAGTTACATCAACAGTTTTTTTTCTTTCCAGAAAAACAGAAAGGTATGTCCACTTAACTGCTGTTTATCAACAGTGATCGGTAAGGTGGTTGAAGCAGAACTAAAATCATTTTTGAACGCAAACACTTTGAAACTGCAAGGTAAAATCTATGTTCAATTTGGCTTTATATATTTTTTTACACCATCCATATGCCATCTTGTACAGGGTTTCATTTAATTACACAGCACTAGTGGGAGATGATGAACATAGTGCTTACATCCAAGGGTAGTGATTTAATCATAACCCAACAGGAAGATCTGCAGAGACTACTTTCTTTCTTTGCCAAGAACTGGGCATGTAACAGAGCATTTCTTTTTCCACCTCAGTATTCCATCTCTCCTTCTCATTTACAAGCTACTTGTTTAACAAAGTGGAGCTTTCTAATAAAATGAATAGAAAAACACAAAAGCAGGACTGAGAGGAGTCCCAATGTTTCGGGCAGTCATGTACTCTGCACCTAATGCAAATGTAGGAGCATGTTGACATACAGAGGGAGGTGTGGCCAGCCTATGATCTCTGACCCCTAAGAGACAGGTTCTTCTAATAACATCCCTTACTCACAGATACTTACCTTTACTGTACTTCCCCTCTGCAACTTTGGTACTTCCGAGTATGGGGGTAGTAGCTAAACTTTTCCCCATCCTTCTTAATAAAGCGGAGTTCCACCCAAAAGTGGAACTTCCGCTCTTTTGCTTCCTCCCCCCCCCCCCCGTTACTTCATTTGGCATCTTTCAGGGGGGGGGGGAGGGGGAATGGGTACCTGTTTTTGACAGTGTACGCATGCGCAGTAGGGACCCGGCCGTGAAGCCGCACGGCTGGGTACCCTTACCGGCAATGGCCTCCAGGACAGGTAAGTGTCCTAATAATAAAAGTCAGCAGCTACAGTATGTGTAGCTGCTGACTTTAAATTTTTGGAGGGGAAGGCGGAACTCTGCTTTAAGATGCAATGCTGCGGCCTAAATGCTCCGACACAGACTCTCAAAGCTTACTTAGCAATTAGGACTTCAGCAGGTAAACAGGGCAATGAGGAAGTGCTAGGCAGGTAAATATCATTGATGGCAGGGGAAGGGTGGTTTTAGAATCTTGGCCTATTAAGAGAATCAGTCACTTAGCCCTGATTTCGCTTAACTTTAATGTGGTAAATCAAAGCTATCAAACCATCTTACGACTGATTTGACCAGCAGTTCATTCTGATTTCCTTGTTGTGGGTGGGTTACTGCCGTTTCCTTATGGACCAAAACAATTTTAATTTTTTTGCTATAGGTCTATTAGTAGGAGATATTTGTGATTACTTATTTTATTAACACACAAGGCTTTCTTTTGGTGATATTGTCGTGCAAAAATAATTTCAATGCAACTGAACAACTATATGTAATTTTTTTTATTTTATAGCTTGTATAGCTTTAATGACACTAAAACTTTGATTTTTATGCAAAGTAATTTATAAATGAAATAAAGGCTTTTTTTCAATTTTTAATAAGCCTAAAGGAAAATATATTAATGCTTTAAAGAACAGAAGATAAAAAAAAAGAAAAAGCAAAAAATAAACAAAAAAAACCCAAAAATTTGCTGAAGAACAATTTATATTATTTATTTTTTACTTCTAAGGCCCCTTTCACACGGGCGTTCCGTATGTCCATATATCACCCCATCCGTTTACGGGTGATATACGGACAAAACGCATGTCAATGGGAGTACGGATGTCAGGATGACCATCCTGACATACGATTTGCGTCCTTTCAGTTCTGTTCCGTTTTTTGGAACGGAACAGAACCCTATTTTTTCTTCCGTTTAAAAAAACCGGAAAGGACGCAAAATCGGATGTCAGCTGTGCCATCCGCTGACATCCGCAATCACATAGACATACATTATGTCCGTATATCATCCGCAAACGGATGGAATGATATGCGGACATACGGACCTGTCCGTGTCATCCGTGTCCGTATAAAAAAAAAAAAAAGCGCCGCAGCGGACGAAATAAACTGAGCGGCCGTGTGAAAGAAGCCTGAGGTTACTTTAATCCATTTACTTTAGTTTCAACGTCAGTGATTTCTGTTCTTTTTTTTTTTTTACATGAGCTACAGGGAGTGTGTGCAAATCTGACAAGCCGACCGTTGTCTGTTGTCAGATGGAAGAGATTCGGCATTGTGAAGCCATACTGATAACCTGTAGGGACTTAAAGCATTCCTTATGGAAAAAATAGGGTACTGGAATTTGTCGTCATTTCGCGGTCGCACAACTATATTAAACTGATTGTAAAGACTTTTTTTTTTACCACTTCCGGACCACCCACTGTAAATATAGGTTGGTACTTTGACGTTAAATACAGAGGTTATGGCAGCAGATGGCTGCCATAACCCCCCAGTATTTTTTTTTTTGAACAGTGGGCAGTCCACTTTAACATAAAGGTGGTCCCAGAGGGGGATTTGCAGTGGGATCACCTTTATGGGCGGCAGGAGAGGTCCCCCCCCCCTCCCCCAGCTTCCTGGAGCTTTCGGGAGCGGGGAAAACAATCCGGTCCTTTCTCCTCCTAGGCAGGAAGTCGAGTGAGGGCAAGATGGCCCCTACTCAACTATGGCCTTGGAGGACCGTAGCAGCGTCATACGTCGCTTCTCCCAACAGTCTTAAAGGGCCCATTTTTTTTTACCCCAGATCTCACATTAAAGTGGATTTATCCTGCTTATTTCTATTACAAGGGATGTTTACATTCCTTGTAATAGGAATAAAACTGATCAAGTTTTTTTTATAAAAAAGGGACAATGTAAAAATAAAAAATAAAAGATAAAATAAATAGGGAAAAAAAAATGTAAGCGCCCTGTCACTGTTAGCTTGTGCGCAGAAGCGAATGCATACGCAAGTCGCGCCCACATATGTAAATTATGTTCAAGCCACACGTGAGGTATCGCCGCGATCATTAGAGCGAGAGCAATAATTCTAGCCCTAGACCCCCTCTGTAACTCTAAACTGGTAACCTGTAGAAAGTTTTAAAATGTCGCCTATGGAGATTTTTAAGTACCAATGTTTGTTGCCATTCCAAACGTGCGCAATTTTGAAGCATGACATGTTGGGTATCGATTTACTCAGCGTAACATTATGTTTCACATTATAACTTTACTGTTTTCTTATTATTTAATTTAAAAAAGTTCCACAGCAGTACTATATATTCTGTGGACAGATGAAACCAAAGTTGAGTTGTTTGGAAGAAACACGCGACACTATGTGTGGCGAAAAAGAGGCACAGCACACCAACATCAAAACCTCATCCCAACTGTGAAGTATGGTGGTGGGGGCATCATGGTTTGGGGCTGCTTTGCTGCATCAGGGCCTGGACGGATTTCTATCATTGAAGGAAAAATTAATTCCCAAGTTTATCAAGACATTTTGCAGGAGAACTTAAGGCCATCTGTCTACCAGCTGAAGCTCAACAGAAGATGGGTGTTGCAACAGGACAATGACCCAAAGCATAGAAGTAAATCAACAACAGAATGGCTTAAAACAGAAGAAAATATGCCTTCTGAAGTGGCCTAGTCAGAGTCCTGACCTCAATCTGATTGAGATGCTGTAGCATGACCTCAAGAAAGCGATTCACACCAGACATCCCAAGAATATTGCTGAACTGAAACAGTTCTGTAAAGAGGAATGGTCAAGAATTTCTCCTGACCGTTGTGCACATCTGATCTGCAACTACAGGAAACGTTTGGTTGAAGTTATTGCTGCCAAAGGAGGTTCCACCAGATATTAAATCCAAGGGCTCACATACTTTTTCCACCTGCACTGTGAATGTTTACATGGTGTGTTCAATAAAAACATGGCAACATTTCATTCTTTGTGTATTAGTTTAAGCAGACTGATTGTCTATTGTTGTGACTTGGATGATGATCAGATCACATTTTATGACCAATTTGTGCAGAAATCCATATCATTCCAAAGGGTTCACATACTTTTTCTTGCAGCTGTGTATATAAATATATATATACAGTGGGTACGGAAAGTATTCAGACCCCCTTAAATTTTTCACTCTTTGTTATATTGCAGCTATTTGCTAAAATCATTTAAGTTCATTCTTCTTCCTCATGAATGTACACATAGCACCCCATACTGACAGAAAAACACAGAATTGTTGACATTGTTGCAGATTTATTAAAAAAGAAAAACTGAAATATCACATGGTCCTAAGTATTCAGACCCTTTGCTGTGACACTCATATATTTAACTCAGGTGCTTTCCATTTCTTCTGATCATCCTTGAGATGGTTCTACACCTTCATTTGAGTCCAGCTGTGTTTGATTATACTGATTGGACTTGATTAGGAAAGCCACACACCTGTCTATATAAGACCTTCCAGATCACAATGCATGTCAGAGCAAATGAGAATCATGAGGTCAAAAGGAACTGCCTGAAGAGCTCAGAGACAGAATTGTGGCAAGGCACAGATCTGGCCAAGGTTACAAAAAGATTTCTGCTGCACTTAAGGTTCCTAAGAGCACAGTGGCCTCCATAATCCTCAAATGGAAGACGTTTGGGACGACCAGAACCCTTCCTAGAGCTGGCCGTCCGGCCAAACTGAGCTATCGGGGGAGAAGAGCCTTGGTGAGAGAGGTAAAGAAGAACCCAAAGATCACTGTGGCTGAGCTCCAGAGATGCAGTCAGGAGATGGGAGAAAGTTGTAGAAAGTCAACCATCACTGCAGCCCTCCACCAGTCAGGGCTTTATGGCAGAGTGGCCCGACGGAAGCCTCTCCTCAGTGTAAGACACATGAAAGCCCGCATGGAGTTTGCTAAAAAAACACCTGAAGGACTCCAAGATGGTGAGAAATGAGATTCTCTGGTCTGATGAGACCAAAATATAACTTTTTGGCCTTAATTCTAAGCGGTATGTGTGGAGAAAACCAGGCACTGCTCATCACCTGTCCAATACAGTCCCAACAGTGAAGCATGGTGGTGGCAGCATCATGCTGTGGGGGTGTTTTTCAGCTGCAGGGACAGGACGACTGGTTGCAATCGAGGGAAAGATGAATGTGGCCAAGTACAGGGATATCCTGGACAAAATCCTTCTCCAGAGTGCTCTGGACCTCAGACTGTGCCGAAGGTTTACCTTCCAACAAGACAATGACCCTAAGCACACAGCTAAAATAACGAAGGAGTGGCTTCACAACAACTCCGTGACTGTTCTTGAATGGCCCAGCCAGAGCCCTGACTTAAACCCAATTGAGCATCTCTGGAGAGACCTAAAAATGGCTGTCCACCAACGTTTACCATCCAACCTGACAGAACTGGAGAGGATCTGCAAGGAGGAATGGCAGAGGATCCCCAAATCCAGGTGTGAAAGACTTGTTGCATCTTTCCCAAAAAGACTCCTGGCTGTATTAGATCAAAAGGGGGCTTCTACTAAATACTGAGCAAAGGGTCTGAATACTTAGGACCATGTGATATTTCAGTTTTTCTTTTTTAATAAACCCTCAGTTCATCTCTGGGTGACCGGATTGCCGCGCTACAGACCCCGCGGCCTACTCGCGGTACCGCTGCCGGCTCGTGTGCTGTGCATCCGAGGGCCTTGGCAATCACTGCCCGGCAAGGAGACCTGCTCCCTGTGCCTCGACAGACACAATTTCCTTTCCCTGACACCCGGGGACCCGAGGGAGCTGCCTCTCACATCCACTTCTGAGGCCTTCAGCAACTGGCCGCCATTTTCTCAGGGCCTATACTCACCTCCATCACTCGCAGGCCTGCAGGCGCTTCACCACTCCGGCCTTCTTGCATACCTGCCTGCTCTGCTTTCTTCCCGACCGGACTCCAGGCACTTTCATACGGCTCCATCTACTCACTGTATAGCTGAGGCCCATAAATATGAATATTAAATTAAGGTTCCCGACCCCTGAAATATAGTGTATGGCTCTCAAGGAATTACATTTGAAAATATGTGGTGTTCATGGCTCTCTCAGCCAAAAAGGTTCCTGACCCCTGATCTAGAGTGACATTTGGCCATTTTTGTTTTTTAGCTACTTGGATATTTTCTAGGCTTTTCAGCACTTTGCATTTGATGTATGCCCCCCCAAATAACTTCATATCCTGTCAACCTACATCTCCAGCTATTAAGAAAAAAAAAATTGATAATATTACCTGGTCCATTTTATTTCTGTGGGTGGTGGATTTGCATCAGCATTACATTTCAGCTGGACATTTTTACGGCCAACGAACCAATTGCCATCATAACCAGTTACTGAAACTTCAGGAGCATCTAGAAAACATAAAAAAGTATATGCTTCAGGCTTTTTTTTTAAACTTAGACTTAGGATACAGCAGGAAAAGGTCAAATCACCTGTCAAGTTTTAATTGTTGTCTTTGTTCCCACTGGGGAAATTCAACACTATTGTCACTCATTAAAAAAAGTGAGAGGAATATTAAGTTGAGTCGTCCCCAGAACAAGAGATGAGGGGAACTCTTACAAAGGAGACACTTGTTTCAGGGACCTCACTTTGGGAGATTTGCTCTAACCTCCTGTTGCATCTCTAGGGCAGGAAATAAAGGGAAATTTACACAGGCATGAAAAAAAATAAACAAGTAGGGATTTTAATCCTTCCATACTCTATCCAAAACAAAAAAAAAAAAAACAATTTTTTGGCTATGCAATCACTTTACAAGTCCCTGGCACACTTGCTGCTCCTGGAAGAAAGAGGACCTGCAGCCACAGTGAATTTACAGCATTTACTATTACAGGCATTATATTATGCAGGTAGTCTGTCTATATATGTCAATTTAAAAAGCACATTTTAAGCCTGACTAAAGTGTCCTATTTAAAGCGAACAAGCATATAGTATACAACCTACTGTTTCCCCTTACCACTACTTTCAAACAATCAAAATACACATTAATATCATAGATCTAGATGGCTTAGTTGTATATTTAGTAACATGCTGAAGTTAAAATTTTTTAGAATTTTAAAAAATTAAAATTCATTATTGTAGTATTTATGTCCTTTTTCTGGAAAGATGTGAATCTTAGCTCTCATTAAGCTGCACATATTAAATAAAAGCTTTGTACTGCATAGCCCAGCACTTTCAAAAATATAGTGACTGCTTTTTAGTAGCAAACTAAATTCGGTTTACAGCCAGCTGTGCTGCCAAAGATGGCTCTCTCTGCCACACCTTTTGGTTCCCTGTAATGCAGAGCTCTTCTACCTAGTGGAGGCAACACACAGCTTCTTCCACAGTACAACAGTTCATGGTGTAGGAACAATAAAGTAGATCTTTCCCCATCAAAACCACAAAAACAAATGCATGCATCTCTGCATACTGAATTTAAAACACATTGCAGTTATTTAAAAAAACATTTTGCGGGCAAAATTAAACTTACGTTGACCTCATTTCCTAATTTTTTTTTTTTTTTTTAAGCACTGGGGACATTATCCGGACCTTCAAGCTGCACCCTGGGAAGGCTATGTCACTAGTGCCTTCCAAGGAGTCCTCGTTATTTTGGTGGAAGAGGCCTTTTTCCCTTGCGATCTTGCATTTATTTTTTTTACATGCATTGGCCCCTGGCTCTGTGCATCCCTGAGATCTGGCTGCAGATGCCATCAGGGGGCGGGCACAGAGAACAAGGAAAAAAATGCAGTCCACTGAAGTAGTCATTTTTTCTTATATATACACTGCTCAAAAAAAACTTAAAAGGAACACTTTTTAATTAGAGCATAGCATCAAGTAATTTAGGCTCCTGGGATATTTATCTGGTCAGTTAAGTAGCAGAAGGGGGTTGTTTATCAGATTCAGCTGCTTTCGTGTTAATGAAATTAACAGGTGCCCTAAATGGGCAAAAATGAGACAACCTCCAAAAACAGAAATTGTTTTACAGGTGGAGGCCAATGATCTTTTTTTCCCCCTACTCCTCTTTTCTGACTATTTTTCGCCAGTTGTGTATTTAGCTAGGGTCAGTGTCACTACTGGTAGCAGGAGGTGATACCTGGACCCTATACAGGTTGCATAGGCAGTCCAACTTCTCCAGGATGGCATATCAATACCTGCCATTGCCAGGTACCCGCTCCCACTTCCAGGGAGGATCGCAGCAATGTACAACATTACCAGCCCCCCCCCCCCCGCCTTCTGGGGGAGACAAAACAGAACATGGCAGGATCAGTCAGAAAGCGCAGCGTGACTCATGCATGCGCAGCAGGGAACAGCCTGCTTTCTATAGTGAACATGCTGGTGCCTGCACCCAAAGCTGATTGACCAATCCGCTAGGGGTGCCACCATCACAGGATACCTGGACAGGTAAGTGTCCTACCTACAGTATTTGTAGCTGCTGACTTAATTATTTTTTTTTTACAGGCTCTAAGGAAGAATGACTGCCAGCTAAATAAAGTGAATAAAGCTAAGAAGCGGTGATGTCCAAGCACTGTATTCATCAAGCGTTGAAGAGATATTCCCTAATTATACTCTGACAGCTAAGCACTGCAAGGAGGTGGCATTTTGCCTTAAAGTGTTACTTAACCCACAATAGTAAAATATAGTCTGTATATGCAGTAAAGCATGCTGGTTATACTCCCTGTGGAACCTAAGGGGTTAATCCTCTGCATTGTGTAAAAAGGCTGTTTGATCCTGTCTTCTCTGATCCTCCCCTTCTTCCACAGTCTCCTGATAAGATAGGGGCTAGGGGACAGGCTGCACATGCTCTGTTTGATGTGTATTGCTAGATATTTTTCTTTTTTTCTTAGGAGAGTGCATGTGATCAATACAGGGCCAAATCAGCACAGTCCAGACAGAGGTTCAGGGGTCCTGCAGCTTATAGGACACACTGTGCAGAGGGAAAACTTCTACTACAAGCTTTAACCACCTTGCGGACCGCCTGCCGTAGTGCGCTCAGTCACGTAGTACTACCCCTTAATAGGGGTATCGCCTAGCAACTCGCTTAGGATCCCAAAGGGACGCTTTGGTCGTCCCAACTCTTTAGTGACAATTCTGTCAAAATAGGAGGGGAAAGGGAACACCTTTGCCGCTCTGAATGGCTTGTGAGTGCCAAAGAGAACCTGTGCCTCTGTCACAGCTGTGTCCTCCAACTTTAAGTCTCAAGCACAGATACAATCAGTGCATCCACCAGCGTCTTTTCGTGCACGGTTGCAGAAGAGGAGGAATCCTCCCTACTATCCGAGGATGCAGGGGGCTGGGTCACAGACCCAGCAGGGTGACCCTCGTCCCCGGCGGCTGAGTCAGATTCAGGATCTGATGAGACCAAGGTGGCAGGAGAAGGTGCGGGGCGCTTTATGCCAACCCGTCGCCCAAAAGGACTCCAGAACCGCCGACAATGCAGTGGATGGATGGACGGGACACGGAGGGCCCCGCAGTCCCAAAGAGGGGGAATGAGGTGGGGATATGTACTCCAAAGACTCCATGAGTCACCAGGGGGACCCCACAAAAAGTAACAAACTGCTAAGGGACAACCCCCACTGCTCTGGCAGCACCACCTGGGTTGGCAGTTACAGAGCACCAATTGATCCTCAGAGAGGGAGAGGACCCCACCAGACTCGCCACCCTGCAGAAACCAGGCACCGCAGCCACCAGGAGAATCTGCACTGCACAAGCAGAAAAAAAAATAATCTAGGAGTCCGCACCAGGGGAGTGGCTCCGACCGCCGAAAACACCACCCAGAAGGCTCCACAGACATGGCCGCTGCCGTTTTCTATGGCAGATCACAGCAAAATGACCGCCGGACTACACAAACCTGGCTGCCTTGCATTACAGCACAAGGATACAACAAAATGGCAGCACCACGAGACTCCCAGGACGGATCCCTAGGCCTCAAGGACAGGTCCAGGCTGGATGGGGGGGACCATGGCAGGAACCCCACCAGGTACAACCCCCTCCCCGCACAGCCGATCGCCCGGTCGCCAGCATTGCACCCCTCACCCACATAGCATCCTGTCCCCACCCCAGGAGGTGGATTAGACCACCCACACAGCCCCAGCATAAGGATGGGGGGGGGGGGAGATGATGGGGGTGCCTGATGGGAAGGAGGGGAACCCGTGGGTCTGACCGTCCCATGGAGGGGCCCACATCCACCCTAAAACCCTCCAGAGGGAGAGGGGGGACAGCGACTCACCATACCAGGAACCAGGCGGGCACCGCTCCAGACAGAACACCTCACCAACGAAATGGAGGGGGGGCTGTTGGCCAGGAGGAACACCGATTTAGGCCGGGACCTGGTCGTATGCGACCTCACGAGACGTTTTACTCGCAGGCCGACCTAGCGCGGATTTGAGGTCTGCGTGCGCTCGCTGGGCAGACTGGGGTGACCATTGGATCTAGATTCAGCCAGTGGCCCAGTCCGGCAGTTGATTGTAGATCTCACAGGAAAAAAAAATTGCCAGGACCAGAGATGCCAGCAAGGAACTAGGTCCTTATTCCTGACTAGGCAGAAAAAAAACTGAGTACCTATAGAAGAGATAGGGAGTATACCCCCGGAGACTGCCCATAGGTGTAGCCAGACTTTTTATGCCTAGTGTCCTACTCCTGTAGGGGGCAGTATAAATCAATGGTTAAGAAGATCAGGAGCTGTGTCAGTCAATGAACGAAGGAGAAAAGGTATTTAGCAGTTTATATTTACGAAAACTATTGCATGTTCTGTGTACTGTGGGAGACCAGATACAGTGAACATAGGGTCCTAGGTTTAGTAACTCTTTAAGCTGGCTATACACTAGTAGAATTTTGTTAAACATTTCTTGTTTTAAGAACATTCAATCAACTTTTTCAATCATTAGTGGGGTCAGATCGACATTTGTTTTCGACCACAGTGATAAGAAAATTCGGAGGGGCAGGATGGAAAATTTTTCTTGCATGGACAAATTTTTAACAATTTTGTGTTTTTGTCCAGTAAAGTCTATTCACTCCAAAGTCAAATGCTAAAAGCAAACACAATTTTAAACTATTTTTGAACAATGTTTGCCAAGCTTTTGAATGTAGTAAGAATTTTGGCACAAAATTTTGTAGGAATGTAGTTTAAGACAATCTACTAGTATATGTCTTTAGAGTTACAGTGTCTTGAATGTTACAACCAAAAATATAAATGTATTTTATTGGGATTTTATGTGATAGACCAACACAAAGTGGCACAGAATTGTGAAGTGGAAAGAAAATGATAAATGGTTTTCACATTTTTTTTTACAACTAAATATCTGAAACGTGTGCGTGCATTTGTTTTCCGCCCCCCTGAGGTAATTTGTAGAACCACCTTTCCCTGCAATCACAGCTGCAAGTATTTTTGAGTATGTCTCTACCAGCTTTGCACATCTAGTGAAATTTTTGCCCATTCTTCTTTGCAAAATATCTCAAGCTCTGTCAGACTGGATGGAGAGCATCTGTGAACAGAAATTATCAAGTCTTGCCACAGATTCTCGTTTGGATTTAGGTCTGGACTTTTGACTGAGCCAATCTAACACATGAATATTCTTTGATCTAAACCATTGCATTGTAGCTCTGGCTGTATGTTTAGTTTCGTTGTCCTGCTGGAAGGTGAACCTCCGCCCCAGTCTCAAGTCTTTTGCAGACCCTAACAGGTTTTCTTCTAAGATTGCCCTGTATTTGGCTCCATCCATCTTCCCATCAACTCTGACCAGCTTCCCTGTCCCTGTTCAAGAAAAGCATCCCCAAAACATGGTGCTGCCACCGCCATGTTTCATGGTGGGGATGGTGTATTCAGGGTGATGTGCAGTGTTAGTTTTCTGCCACACAAACCCTTTTTACTTTGAGGCCAAAAAGTTCAATTGTGGTCTAATCTGACAAGAGCACCTCTTTCCACAGGTTTGCAGTGTCCCCCACGTGGCTTTTCACACACAGGAAACTGGACTTCTTTTGGCTTTCTTTTAACAATGGATTCTTTTTTTTTGCCACTTTTTCATAATGGCCAGATTTGTGGAGTGCACAACGAATAGTTTTTCTGTGGACAGATTCTCCAACCTGAGCGGTGGATCTCTGCAGCTCCTCCAGAGTTACCATGGGCCTCTTGCTGTGTCCCTGAATAATGTTCTTCTTGCCCGGCTTGTCAGTTTAGGTGGACGGCCATGTGTTGGAAGGTTTTGCAGTTGTGCCATACTCTTTCCATTTTCAGATGATGGATTGAACAGTGCTACATGAGATGTTCAAAGCTATTTTTTTTTTATAACCTAACCCCGTTTTAAACTTCTCCACAACTCTATCCCTGAAAAAAGTCTGGTGTGTTCCTTGGCCTTCGTGATGCTGTTTGTTCACTAAGGTTCTCTAACAAACCTCTGAGGATTTCGCAGAACAACTGTAGTTATACTGAGATTAAATTAGGTGTACCCTTTTTACTAATTAGGTGACTTCTGAAGGCAATTGGTTCTACTAGAATTTAGTCAGGGGTATCAGAGTAAAGGGGGCTGAATACAAATGCATAACACACTTTTTCAGATATTTGTAATACATTTTGAAAACCATTTATCATTTTCCTTCCACTTCACAATTATGTGCCACTTTGTGTTTGTCTTTGTCTATCACATAAAATCCCAATAAAATACATTTCTGTTCTTGGTTGTAACATGATAAAAATGTGGAAAACTTCAAGGTGTATGAATACTTTTTCAAAGGCACTGTATACTGTTGACAGAGCAGGTTTAGAGGTCTTTAGTTTGTCAAGTTCTTAAAAAGGACTGGTGCCGGTGTAGGAATGATGATTTTTCAAATGTTTTTACTGCAGTCATAAGCTGAAGGGGTGTACACTATCACAACCACCAGCAATTACTTTTTCTGTTTGGAGAATAATTACAAAGCGAATATAATTACAGTTTTAGCGTCTTTGTATGAGTTATTTGGATACTGATAAAAAGTGTAACTAAAGGCAAACTTTTAAGTTGTGGAAGGAGTGTAAAGGAATTATAACCCCCCCCCCCCCCCCCGTAAGGTTTTTATTGCCGTCTGTGCTCCTTTTGAGGAGATTCACGCGCTCTGTACGCCCTCTTTACCGTTATATCGAATGGAAAAGTAAAAGAAAATTACAAATTTTGGGTTGACATCAGAACAGTAATAGAGGGGAAATCTTCCAATGGGGACACTAGTTCTGGTAACATCCCAGGATTCTCTCACTTTGGATGGATTACTTCCTGTATTGGCTATGGGACAGAAAGTGAAGGGCAATCTCCCCAATTGAGACACAAAGCCAAAAAAAAAAACTGACTGCAGGGGCTATAACCTTTTCTTTATTCTATTCAAAACGGAGAAAAAAAAAATAGGTTCAGTTGTTTTAGTATAACTTGCAAAGTGCAATTAGGGGACAGACTGAATGTCATATTTATTTAGGTGCATTAAAATACAATGTACTACCCAAGCCTTGAGATCTGTATCCCTTTAAAACAGACAGTGTGCACCTCTAGTTTACAACATAAAAGTGAATATCTTTCAGCACAGTACAAACAAGAGTTAATTATGGTAAACAGAATTCAGCAACCCCTTCCCTAACATTACATGAGAAAAATGAGAAAAGTTATGTTATATTTTTCAGCAAGTAAACATGTAACCGACAATTTTCAAATATTTTTAAAGTTATGCTATGTCAACCAGAACATGTGGTTATAAATTAGGTTTTATCCTAACTTGACTGCAAAAGTGGAAATACACTGCAAGTCCATGTCTATAGCAGGGATATGCAAACTGTGGCCCTCCAGATGTTGCAGAACTACAAGTCCCATGAGTCATAGCAAGACTGACAGCCAGAGGCAGAGGCATAATAGGACTTGCAGTTTTGCCACAGTTTGCATATCCCTGGTCTATAGCATCTGCACAGCTAGAATTAAGGCAATATGACTAGGACAGATGTGTCATGCTTTGCAGGAATGTATAAATTTAGAGCCTGTATACAGACCTTTCCATTTACGTACTTTCTGGTCTCCACAAAAGCCTTACGTAATATTTTATCTAAATAAAGAAGGTACTCTCAACAACTGCTGTTCATTTATCAGATAACGCTTGATAGCACAGACTGGAAAGTTTAGACTTCCCTATCAAAATATTCTGGTAGCAGATAGACATTCTGCTGCAGGATAGGAGGAAGCAGCATGATGTAACCATACAGAAGTGCATCACTTTGGAAGCCTGGAACTGAATGTTTAAAATGATGCCTGTGAACTTTAGAAAATCAAAGAACTCTGGGGGGAATTTATCAAAACCGGAGCAGACAGAATCTGGAGCGGCTATGCCTTGCAATCAGTTTCTAACTTCAGCTTGTTCAGTTAAACTTTGAAAATTAAAATAGACTCTTAACTGGTTGGCATGCACAGCTTCTCCAGATTCTTGCCGCTTCAATTTTGATAAATTCCCCTCCAAGTGTAAAAGCACACCTTGGGAGAGTCAGGTGCCTTTGTCCCACTGTTGAGTGCTTTTGTTCCATCCTCTAACGCAGTGTTTCTCAACTCCGGTCCTCAGGGCACATTAACAGGCCAGGTTTGCAAGAAAACTGAAATACCGTATATACTCGAGTATAAGCCGAGTTTGTCAGCACATTTTTTTGTGCTGAAAACGTCTCCCTCGGCTTATATTTGAGTAAAAAAAAAAAAAAAAAAAGTTCCCGGCCGCTCCAACGTGTTTAAGATTTAAAAATGGCGCCGCCCGGCGTAAACATGTCACCACGCATGCGCCGCCACCGCTCGGGACAGGCCGGAAATAGCCGAACGTATACCAGCTGTCCCGAGCGGCGGTGGCGCGTGCGCAATGACGTGTCGGGGCCGGGCGGCGCCATTTTTAAAATGAAGGCGCCTCTGGAACAGGTAAGTGAGACAGCCGCACTAGTATGCCCGCAACCTCTTGTACCATGCTTGCCACCCTGAATTCTCCTGTACATGCCAGCCACACTGCATTCTCCTGTACATGCCAGGGACACTGCATTCTCCTGTACCATGCCAGTCACACTGAATTCTCCTGTACCATGCCAGCCACACTGCATTCTCCTGTACCATGCCAGCCGCACTGAATTCTCCTGTACCATGCTTGCCACCCTGAATTCTCCTGTACCATGCCTGCCACAGTGAATTCTCCTGTACCATGCCTGCCACCCTGAATTCTCCTGTACTATGCCTGCCACCCTGAATTGTCCTGTACATGCCAGCCACACTGCATTCTCCTGTACCATGCTTGCCACCCTGCATTCTCCTGTACCATGCTTGCCACAGTGAATTCTCCTGTACCATGCCAGCCACACTGCATTCTCCTGTACCATGCCAGCCGCACTGAATTCTCCTGTACCATGCTTGCCACCCTGAATTCTCCTGTACCATGCCTGCCACAGTGAATTCTCCTGTACCATGCCTGCCACCCTGAATTCTCCTGTACTATGCCTGCCACCCTGAATTGTCCTGTACTATGCCTGCCACCCTGAATTGTCCTGTATATGCCAGCCACACTGCATTCTCCTGTACCATGCCAGTCACACTGAATTCTCCTGTACCATGCTTGCCACAGTGAATTCTCCTGTACCATGCCAACCACACTGCATTCTCCTGTACCATGCCAGCCGCACTGAATTCTCCTGTACCATGCTTGTCACCCTGAATTCTCCTGTACCATGCCTGCCACAGTGAATTCTCCTGTACCATGCCTGCCACCCTGAATTCTCCTGTACTATGCCTGCCACCCTGAATTGTCCTGTACATGCCAGCCACACTGCATTCTCCTGTACCATGCTTGCCACCCTGCATTCTCCTGTACCATGCTTGCCACCCTGCATTCTCCTGTACCATGCCAGCCACACTGCATTCTCCTGTACCATGCCCACCACCCTGCATTCTCACCCTAGGCTTATACTCGAGTCAATCATTTTTCCCACATTTCCCATCTTTTTGTGGTAAAAGTAGGGGCCTCGGCTTATACTCGGGTTGGCTTATACTCAAGTATATACGGTACATCACAGGTGATATCATTGCTGTTCAGTGATTGCAGTATTCTAGTCTGCATCTTCCCAAGGTAATATTCATAATCTGGCCTGTTAGTGTGCCCTGAGGACCGGAGTTGAGAAACATTGTTCTAACCATACTTACTGCAGGACTGAGCAGTGACATAGGGGAGTCTAGGGATGCAACTACAGAGAATGATGGGGGACACAGTCATCCAACATTCTCAGAATTATTTAAAAGGTGGGATATTCAGGCTGCCAGAAAGGCAAGCAAAACAGCTCCTCTATCACTGGGGAGTGCGGTTTTGAAACCTGAACGGGTCTCTTTAAAATTAGAAGGTTTTCCCTTATTTTCTGATCAAGGTGTCAGCGATCATCTGAGCATAAATTGTGGGGAAATCTTTCAAATGTGGACACAGTAAAACAAAAGGATGCAGCGCTAAAAAAAATTACACCAATAAAATATAACAAAGTTCATAGATGGGAATCAAAAGTCCCCCACACAGTCTCCCATGATCTGGAAACACGTCACCATAGTGATGGAAGAGTGAATCCTGCTTACCAGATCGTATAGACCCTCAAATTAAAGAGAGGTCAATAGGGCATATAAATAGAGCAGGTCATAACCGCAACGCTGATGGACCAGAAGTGTAGTGGATAATCCAGATGAAGCGGTACTCCAGAATCACAGTCAAATGGACGGAATCGGTGTGGGGTATTTGTCCTTTTACAGTTCTTTGATTCACATCTATGAACTTTGTTATATTTTATTGCTTTCATTTTGTGGCGCTGCATGCTTTTGTTTTTTTGTTCATTTATGGGTGTATGATTAGACCCGTTGGGGCTGGCTGCCTAGAATACTATTCAATGTATCTACCAGGTGCAGACATCTTTTTGTTTTATTAAATGTGGACACAGGCAAGATAATAAACATGAGAAACGTTCTAGCCTTTTCTATCCCCCCTATAGCAACCTGATCAATTTTATGTAGCTCTGAAGGTGTGTTTTTGAAACGTAAACTGCCCCACTTGTGAAGAATTGCCACAAATGTTGCAGTGAGCAATAATTTTAGGCTACGTTCACATCTTGGCGTTGCTAATTACAGGCGTTTTTTGGGCGTTTTTAGGTTGACTAGTGACCAATGGCAAAAAAAACAAAAAAACGCCTGTAATCTGCCCAAAAAGAAGCTCATGTACTTTTTTGAGCGTTGGGCGTTTTGCTTAAAAACGTCAAAACGCTCAGATGTGAACAGGGGCCATTGAAATCAATAGGATTTGTCTTGTTGGGCGTTTTTTTGAGCTGATCCTAGGAGCTGATAAACTCCCCAAAAACACCTACATGTGAACTTAGCCTTAGGGCCATCATTCAAGGTTAAAGTGTTTATAAACCTCAGATATGAACAAAGCATAGCCCTCAATAGTGTGTGCTTGTCTCAATTAATAGCACCAAGTGTCTGCTGCTTCCTTTCTCTGCGATCAGCATGAATCACTTCTAACAAGCTTTCCTGACACCAAGAGAAAATTGGTGACAGAGGAGGAATATCCAGCAGTTACAGATCCAGCTCTGTTCATGTGAGCTGTGAAGAGGGTTGTGCCTCTCCCCTTCAATCAACTCTCAAAGCTCTTCTTACTGAGCTCTGCAGAGCGAACTTCACACTTTTCCACCCCCTTTTTTCTGAATCTGGATGCATGAACTGATGGATGTAGAGAAGAGAAGACTGTAGATAGACAGGTACAACTTATGTAGGAGGATTGGTTTTATTATTTGTATTACCTGAGGATAGTTCCTTCACTGGAAATATGTAAGAGTTCACAACCATTTTAACTTTACACTGATAACATGTAAATGCTTTGAAATGATTGCCTATGGAAAATGTTGGATACTATAGTTTATTGTGATTTCATGGCTGTATGTCCAATTTAGGTCTTGAGGTGTCTGATATCCATTTACATGGTACAACTTCATCTTTTACATTTTACCAAAAAAATGGATAATATATTGCGTTTGTTTGCCCTAAAATTCATTTTAGTGTATTTTGTTCCTGAAAATATGCACTTGATAAAAACCTGCACAAACATTGTGCAACATAAAACTACCACTATTTTTTTTCTCCATGGTCTTTGCTTTCAGAAAATGCATTTTTTTTAAGGGTTTAAAAGCAATTCCTAGCAAAAAATGCAGATTTTAATATCTGAGTGCAAAATTACAAGTGAATTTTTTTTTTTTTAACAGGGTGTTAAACAATATCCTCCAACATAAATAAGACCTACAAAAAGTTTGAGACGCAGAACTCAAGAGGAAAGGCAGTGAAGACTGAGTAACAAAACCATAGCTAAAATGACATCTACTCTGGTTTCAGAGGGTGCTGGGCAGCCCACTCAGAACTCCAGCATTTAAAGGATAGCATGCAACCTTTATCAACACAAGAATTATCTAGGATTTCAAAAGTCGAGAGCGAACAGCACTTTACCACAAAGAGCTTAGATTGGGGGAGAGGGGGCATTTAAAAGATTATTACTGATATCTGGGCCAGCATTTCAGTTAGTAGAACATAAAGCTAAAATAAAGTTATATTCTTAGTAAAACATGGTGCTTATATTATGTTAATTTATGAATTTGTGACATTCCAAAAAGAAAATCAGCACAGACCAGATAAGTCAAAGAAAATACACACTGGAAGCGCTCCTAAAACTAGAGGCCATGTCACACCAGTAATGCCCCGTACACAGGCACCGATTGTTGGCCGACCGATCGGCCGTCTTTTGTCAGTGTTGTTTGAAATGTGCTCTAGACTGCACACAAATTTTGTCGGCCAACAACAACCAACTGCAGAAGTGATGTCATGTTCTGGTTTACTTTTCGTGTGTTTTTTATTCTCTGAGCATGCCCAGTCTTGCTCAACTGATTTTTGTCGGCCGAAATCTGTACTGACTGACGAACAATCGGCCGTTCTGCTGACGGCCAACAAAAATTTTATAGCATGCACACCAGATTTTGTTCGGCTGAAAAGTCGCAGTCGGTTGTAGGAATCATCATACTAACAAGCCGATAATCGGCCGATCGGGCGGCGGCCGAAAATTCACGGCCAACAATCGGTACGTGTGTACGGGGCTTAACTCTGTAGCAGCTACAGATCTTTCTGCTTATTTGTACCTGTAATTTGTAGCTGCTGTAGCTAGCTAAAATATTAGCTTCAAGGAGTGACCAAGTTGCAAATCCCTTGAATCACTATAACAAGGACCTTTCATTCACTGAAATCTATTTTTCCAAGCAAAACATTGGCCATTACATATTTTCACACTGTGATAGGATGTGGTAAAATGCACAATTTCTGGCACGTTAATGAAACATAGGATAATGCATGAACCATGGTGCCGTGCTATTTAATTCATTTCATGCATAAAAATGCTTTGCATTAACGCATATGAGTTTATGAATGAGGCCCAAGGGGGAGCATATCTGTAGCTGCTTTAAATCACTACCACACGATCACTTGTGCAACATGGCTCTAAGGGATTGATTATCTGTGCTTAAAACATCCAATTACGTAGGAGCTCAGTCTGTTTCTAAATTCCCCTGCATGACTGAGCATTTTAAGCAAAATCATAGTAAATGCCAACCTGTATCTAGAAAAAAGAAAAGACATGAAAACGGCCTTTAAGTTGTTAGCAGTAGAGTTGCCGCCTCATCCCTTTAAACCAGGACACATAATTACACAGGTTCTGAGGCGAATATATTGCACATAATGTAAGGCACTGGGTATAATTACCACCTTCATCAGCCACAGACCCTGTGTAATTAATGTGTGTCCTGGTTTAAAGGGGTGAGATGGCAACCCTAGTTAGCAGGCACCATCCAATAGCTGCAGTTCCTAATTAGTAACTGTAGAGTACCTCTGCCAAGCCCCAGATGTCCCAATTCTAGGTTTGCAGGAGATGGCACAACCAGAATGCAATACACATCATGAAAAAAACAAAAAAAACAAAAAAAAGAGTGGTGCCACTATTGAACTTTGGGCTTAGTTGGAGAATGACTATGCTATACTTATGCTCAATGATCTGTAAAGTCAGAACTTGCACAGTAGAGCAATGGCACAGCAGAGACACTTTATGGAATTTAACTGCAAGAACTATATGGTGTTTATTAACCATTTAAAAAAAAAATTTCCTTAGTAAATCACCCCTTAAAAAACAAACTTTGCACCTAGGAAGGCTGAGTAGCCCAAATCTCACAGGAAGATGATCTTGCACCACGCTGCATCCTCTTCTGATGAGATTTGACTCTACATTCTACCTGAACCTCGGCAGCTGCATGATGTTGTCATCCCTTGCATCAAAAACGGTGGGTAAGGTAAGCCTATCAAACTTTCTTTTCCATCCACAGGTGTTTTTTTTAAGTTTAGCAAGGGGAGTAGGGCCACAATAAAAATAGATAAAACCATGCTGAGTGAAAAGTCGGCTTTAAGGCCCCTTTCACACTTGCCGCTCCGTCGGCGGACTCTGTTTTTCTCAGCAGGGGATCAATCCGCCGATCCCCCGCTGAGCAGGCAGATGGTAGCTGTGTCTCCGCGCTGTGTGCAGAGACAGAGCTGTCAGGTCCCCGCTCTTCTCTATGGGGGAATCGGATGCGAACGGACCGCCTGTCCGTTCTCATCGAATCCCATCCGATCCGCCAGACGGATGGATGGATAATAGGGTTTCCATCCGTCCGGATTTGACGGACAGGATCAGATCGGATGTCAGCGGACACGCCTCTGCTGACATCCGATGCCCCATAGAGATGCATGGGGCATCCGTTTAGATCCGCCTGAAAAACTGACAGGCAGATCTGAACGGTCCGCAAGTGTGAAAGGAGCCTTAATGTGCAAAACAGATTGCAGTGAAGCTGCAACTTATTGAAGGCTCATTAAGGGCCCATTTACACCAGGTGCGATAGGAGCTGTGTTGAGCAGCTATTCCAGCACAGTCCAATCGCAAGGCAAGGCAAAAATGCCTTGTCTTCTTTCTGGCCAGTTTATACCACCACGATGGTGTGTGGTTAAAAAAAATAAAGTACAGCACGCAGTACTAGTTTTAGCAAAGCTGCTGATGTGAATGAGACCTAACACCATGTCTGGTGGCCTCCATTTTTCTGCACTGGATAAATGCAGGCCACTGCACCAGTTTTCTATGTGCCTTGTTCACACAGAACACATTATTGTATATAAATGCAATGCAACAGGCACACAAAATGCATAAATTTTCAGTGTATTTTTAAGTACAGTATGGTGTGAAAGAGCCCTAAAAAATTACGTTCAACAGAATTCTCACTGCTTCATTCTCACTACAAATAAAGACTCCGGAGAGGTGCAACAGATGTTACATTTCTCTGAGAAGTTCTAAAATCTGCCTTTATATAGTAAGATATCTATACCCTGTATGCAGGATTATCAAATATGCTAGGATTACAGATATACGGGCTTATTCAACAAACAGCACCAGAGAGGGTGCGGTGTCTGGACAAATCAGGGCATCTAGTCAGTGTGCTGCAAAGAATGGTTAGCAGCTACATTTTAACCAATAATTATTAGGCCTCATGCACACTGGAGGTTATCAAAATGCCAGTAGCGTTATCTGTAGAAAGCTTAGGCTGTAGAATGAGTTTTGCAACATTTTAGCAGTAGCGTTTTGCAGCGTTTTTTCAGCTGTAGTGTTTTCTTTTTAGCAAAACTAAACTACCACAAAAGCTTATGGCTCTAAAATAAATGCTGAACAGCAGCGTTTTTCAGTGTTTTTAAGCTTTTATTAAAGTTAGAGCGATTTTCCAGCTTGAAAAACTCCAACTAGTTCTAGGGTTTTTTCCAGCCAGAAAACACCCCTGCCAAAAAACACTGATAACAGCCTGTGTGTGCATGGACATGTTGGGGAGTTTACTGGCTACAGAAAAAAAAATGCCTGAAGCCAGAAACAGCTGCTGTAAAAACGCTCAGTGTGCATGAGGCCTTCGAGGTGCATTTTGCGATTTACCAAATACAGGTTCCAAATTGTATGTATAAACCCTTTTCAAACATGTCATAAATGCAGGATCACCATTGAAATGACTTCTCTAGGCTACATGAAGCATTTTACTTTACTCACATTTTATATCCAATGTAAAAGGATACCTAATATCGTTCTCCAAAGCCGGATGCTTTACAACACAAGTTATGTTTCTTCTTCTTGCAAATCGTGTTGGGACCAGCTTGTATTGGCTTATGACTGTGACAGTTTTGTTTGCAAAGGTTGTAGAATTCACCTCTGCTTTCCCAAGAGCCTCTTCCCAGCTCACCTCTGCAGCAGGTTTTCCTGTAGCAGCTGTACAGATTGCTGCTACAGTTTCATTTGCACCATCCATTAAAGAATCCGGTCCTTTAGTTATACTTACAGTTGGTTCAACTAAAACAAAGAAACAAATGCATATTAAACAATGCAAACTGATGCTGTACTTAAACAGTTTTCTGTAAAAGTAAAATTTGACCATCTTCCTAAAACCTAAAAAAGGCTCATTACAGTAAGTTTTAGCAAGACAGTTATAATGGTGGCCCTGGAAGAGCTAATCCTTGAAATCTTTGGAAAAAGAGAATCCCCGTCTCCATACCTCACTTTTAGGCCGATTGAAAAAAAAAAAAAATAATAATTACATTCCACAAAGGTCTTATGATTACAATTTTATATTATTTAGTCCAGAATAAACTTGCCAGGTCAATGGATTGCTGAGTGCAAATTGCAGATACCCAATGGCTTGCTGCAAGGGTTTTATCAGCATTAGCATTCATGGTCAAAGCTAAACACTGATGATGCTGGAGAAGTAGGAAGCTTGAAGAAC
Organism: Pelophylax lessonae; assembly: GCF_965119305.1. Lineage (NCBI taxonomy): Eukaryota > Metazoa > Chordata > Amphibia > Anura > Ranidae > Pelophylax > Pelophylax lessonae. Next base: position 311,594,324 of record NC_138769.1, on the reverse strand, counting down.
AGCGGACTGGGCTCTAATCTAACCCTCCTCCCCAGCAATGCAAGACAGCAGGAACAACATTGGAAGATCAGATTTTTAGCATTCTGCACTGGAATTGAGACAAGAGAAGCACTGGGCTGCTATAACATAGCCAGGAGGAGAATACTGGTATATTGCCAATGGACCACCTGTATATACAATAAACAACCAATATTCTCACTAATAAAGTGGTTGTTAAGCCATGCAACAACCTTGCAAAAATCCCCTCCGCTATGTTAAATAATGTCCCCAGTGCATTTTGTTTTTTTTAAAAAAAATTCTACTGTGTACCTGATTCCAGAGTGCCGATCGGCGTTCACATGACCGGCCGCCTCTCTCGAGCTGACAGCAAAGCAGGAAGGGCTGAGAACACCCGCTGACGTCAGCCAGGAGGAGCAAGGCGGCCGGTCAAGTAAGCGCCGATCGGCACTCTGAAATCAGGTACACAGCAGAATTTTTTTTTAAAAAACAAAATGCACTGGGGACATTATTTAACATAGCAGAGGGGATAGTTGCAAGGTTGTTGTATTGTGAAAGCAGGAGGGGGAAGATTGCGGAGTGGACAGAGCTGACAGGCAGGGAGGTGGGGGAAGGACAGAAGGCGACACCGGAGAGCTGCAGATAGCAGCAGATGATGGAGGCATGTAAACTGACCACGGTGTCAGGGCTCAGCAGCCATGATAAACTGTGGTCTGTTTACAGGAGGGAGGGCATAGCCAGGCATTTCAGGTGATACAGGGGGCCAAATGACACAGCACACACACTGTGCTATGTAACATGCTTTAACCACTTAAGCCCCGGAAGATTTTACCCCCTTCGTGACCAGGGGGTTTTTTGCGATTTTTTACTGCGTGACTTTAACGGACAATTGCGCGGTCGTGCGACGCTGTACCTAAACAAATTTGACGTCCTTTTTTTCCCACAAAGCTTTCTTTTGGTGGTATTTGATCACCTGTGCGATTTTTTGATCATGCGCTATAAACAAAAAAAGAGCGTGAATTTTGCAAAAATAACAATATTTTTCACATTTTTTATATGAAATTCCCCCAAAAAAATATGTAAAAATCAAAATTTTTTAAAATTTTCAGCCAATTTGTTTTATGCTACATATGTTTGGTTTAAAAAAAAAAAAAAAGCGTATTTTGATTGGTTGCGCAAAAGTTATCGCGTTTACCAACAAAGGGAAAGATTTTTGTCATTTTTGGTGTTTTTTTTTTTTTTTTTTTTTTTAACGAGTAATGGCGGCGATCTGCGATTTTTTTTGCGGGACTGCGACATTGCGGCGGACAGATCGGACCCTAGACCGACATTTTTGACATTTTTGGGGTTACCAGTTACATTACTACAGTAATCAGTGCTATACATATGCACTGTTACTGTAAAAATTACACTGGCAGGGAAGGGGTTAACTGTATTGGAGAGGAAGGGGTTAAGTGTGTCCTAGGGGCGTGCTTCTAACTGTGATTGGCTGTGGCTACTACTGTAAAAACAGAGATCAACGGTCCTACATAGTAGAACCGTCTGATCTCCATTTTTACACAGGGGAGAATGACAGGCGGCTTGTTTACATTAGCCGCCTGCCTTTCTCCCGCTCTACCGACGATCGCAGTGTGACTGGCGGACATCGGGTCCGCCGGTCACACGCATGGACTCCATAGTGAACGAGCCGGGGCGGGCTAGTGACGTATATATACACGTCACTTTGCCTGGCCGGGGCTGACCACCGCAGTATATCTACTTGCGGCGGTCGGCAAGTGGTTAAGGGAACAGGATCCAAATTTTTTTTTTGGTTAACACTTTAAACCTTTAATTCAATTAGTACTGCAAATACTTATTCTACTTTATATGGCAAGCTTTCTTCTGCTCTTACTAACAAAAGATTCCTTGAGGATGCCAGATAAAAAGGCACCCATGGGCATATATCTACTGTATACAGTACAGTGCAAAAGTTTTAGGCAAGTGTGAAGAAATGCTGTAAAGTAAGAATGCGTTTATATATATATATATATATATATATATATATTTTTTTTTTTTTTTTTTTAATCAATTTACAAAATGTAAAGTGAGCGAAAAGAAAAATATAAAATCAAATCAATATTTGATGTGAATACACACACTTTGACAACAAATGAATACTACGCTAGTGGTATAATTCAAAAAAAAGTTTCATCACTCATGTGAGATATTTTTCACAATATAAGACTCTTGTTCCCAAAAGAGTGTTGCGCTAAATACAAAATTAAAGTAAAAAATAATAAACAGCGAGTCCAAGTGTCAAATTCATAACACAAGTGAAAAAGTCCAAAAGTTGTAATATAAATGAAAAAAAAAATCCTGTGTTCCAAATTCAGATGGGGCCCCCCCGACTTAGTGAATTCACCGCCACCACATACAAGATATACTCTTACCAGAGGGTGTAGACCCATCACGGGAGGTCACAGCAAACTATTGTGTCTCATCCACTACTATTTCATGATAGAAAACAGTAGGGGCCGTTTAAAACCATCCACGGACATGGTAACACTTTACTAGCCTCAAGCTGTCATTTCCGGTAGTATGTAACCCATTAAAAGAAAAATCCAATAGTGTAAAACCTCTTACGAGCTGCTTTTTTTGTAAATGATTGCACTTACATGGTTCCAAATTCAATTCGGCATAAAACAAATCCAGTGCATAAGATGGCAATCACTTGTGCTTCCGGGTAATCACAATGATGTGGACATTTAACTCCCTGTGAATATGCTTTGGCCTCAAACCTACATATATTCTTCTAGGTGTACTTGAACACAGTTTAAGAAACTCGGCAGGTAGGTTCCATACATCTTGGAGAACTAATCACAGATCCTCTGTAGATGTGGGCTGCTTCAGATCCTTTTATCTCTTCGTGTAATCCCAGACAGACATGAAATTGAAGAGATCAGGGCTCTGTGGGGGGGTCAGACTATCACTTCCAGGACTCCTTGTTGTTCTTTATGCTGAAGAAAGTTCCTAATGATATTCGCTGTATGTTTGGGGTCGTTGTCCTGCTGGAGAATGAATTTGGGGCCACTCACATGCCTCCCTGATGGTAAGGCATGATGAAAAAGTATCTATTTCTCAGTATTGAGGACACCATTGAGGATCGTGAACACAGCGATCAGCCAAGGAAACAATGCAACAGATGATTGCTGCTTACTTCCCTTTTGAAAGGACGATGTATCGGAAGATGTCCAGCAGTACCATTAGCACAGAACTGGCAGAAACCAGTGGGACCCAGGTACACCCATCTACTGTCTGGCCAGAAGTGGCCTTCATGAAGAATTGTGGCCAAAAAGCCATATCTCAGACATGGAAACAAGGTAAAGTGACTCAACTATGCATGAAAACATAGGAACTGGGGTGCAGAGAAATGGCAGCAGGTGCTTTGAACTGATGAGCTACATTTTTGAATATTTGGCTACAGCAGGAGGTAGTTTGTTTACCGAGGGGCTGGAGAGTGATACAATAATGACTGTCTGCAGGTAACAGTGTAGCATGGTGGACATTCCTTGCAAATTTGGGGCTGCATTCCTGCAAATTGAGTTGGAGATTTGGTCAGGATCAGAGGTGTCCCCAATGCTAAGAAATAAAGGCAGATACTTATACCTAATGCCATAACATCAGGACGCGTTTGCTTGGTCCCAAATTTATTTTGCAACAGGACAACGACCCCAAACATACAGCCAATGCCATTAAGAACCATCTTCAGCGTAAAGAACAAGGAATTGTGGAAGTGATGGTTTGGCCCCAAAGAGCCCTGATCTCAACATTGAGTCAGTCTTGGATTACATGAAGAGTCAGAAGGATTTGAGGCAGTCTACATCTACAGAAGATCTATAATTAGTTCTCCAGGATGTTTGGAACAACCTACCTGCCGAGTTCCTTCAGAAACTGTGCGTAAGTATACCTAAAACAATACATTGCTCAAAAAAATTAAAGGAACACTTTTTAGTCAGAGTATAGAGTCAAGTCAGTTAAATTTCTGGGATATTGATCTGGTCAGTTAAGTAGCAGAGGGGCTTGTTAATCTGTTTCAGCTGCTTTGGTGTTAGTGGAAAAAAAAAACCCTGCTTTGGTGTTAATGGAAAAAATAAAACCCACATGTGCACTAGATGGGCAACAATGAGACAACCTCCTAAACAGCAATGGTTTTACAGGTGGAGGCCACAGACATTTGTTTTCCCTACTTATTTTTTCATTTTTTTTTTTTTTTTTTTTAACTAGTTTTGAATTTGGCTAGGGTCAGTGTCACTACTGGTAGCATGAGGGGATACCTGGACCCTATAGAGGTTGCACAGGCAGTCCAACTCCTCCAGGGTGGCGTATCAATTTTGTGCCATTGCCAGAAGGTTATCTGTGTCTCCCAGCACAGCCACAGAAGCATGGATGAGATTCAAGGAGACAGGCAGTTACTCTAAGAGAGCTGGCCAGAGCAGCAGAAGGCCCTTAACCCATCAGCAGGACTGGTATCTGCTCTTTTGAGCAAGGAGGAACAGGATGAGCACTGCCAGAGCCCTACAAAATTACCTCCTCTTCTAGTATGAATGTCTCTGACTAAACAATCACAACAGACTTCATGAGAGTGGCCTGAGGGCCTGCTGTCCTCTAGTGGGCCCTGTGCTCACTGCCCGGCACCATGGAGCTCAATTGTAATTTGCCATTAAACACCAGAATTGGAAGGGCTGCCACTGGAAATCTGTGCTTTTTGCAGATGAGAGCAGGTTCACCCTGAGTACATGACAGATGTAAAATAATCTAGAGAAGCTGTGGAGAATGTCATGCTGCCTGTAACATCGTTCAACATGACTGGTTTGGTGGTGGGTCAGTGATGGTCTGGGGAGGCATATCTATGAAGGGACCCACAGACCTCTACAGGCTGGACAATGGCACCCTGACTGCCAGTAGGTATAAGGATGAAATCCTTGGACCCTTTGTCAGACCCTATGCTGGTGCAGTGGGTCCTGGTTTCCTCCTGATGCACAACAATAACTGGCCTTATGTGGCAAAAGTATGTAGCTAGTTTCTGGAGGATGAAGGAATTGATGCCATTGAATGGCCCCCACGCTCGCCTGAGCTAAATCCAATAGAACACCTCTGGGACATTATATTTTGGTCCATCTGACGCCACCAGGTTGCACCTCTGTCTGTTCAGGAGCTCAGTGATGCCCTGGTCCAGATCTGGGAGGAAATATCCCGGAGACACCATCCGTCATCTCAAAAGGAGCACACCCCGATGTTGTCAGATATGCATACAAGCACGTGGGGGCCATATAAACTACTGAGAACCATTTTGAGTTACTGTAATGAAATTTCAGCAAAATGGACTAGCCTGCTGCATCATTTTTCCACTTTGATTTTCAGGGTGTCTTTGAATTCAGCCCTCTGTAGGTTGATCATTCTCATTTCCATCAAATGATATGGCAACTTTTCATTCCTAACATATTACCCAGTCCATATCAGTATACATATCCAGCATGATGTTTTTCCCCATTGAGATCTGATGTGTTTTCAAAGTGTTTGTTTTTGAGCAGTGTATATGCTGGTTTGAAGCCAAAGTGTAGTCACACCAAATATTAATTTGATTTAATTTTTTTCTTATGTTCACTCACTTTGCATTTTGTAAATTGATCAAGATAAACAATTAAAAAATATATTTTAGAACCCATTCCTACTTTAGAGCACATGTGCCAAACACAAGTCCCACGGGCTGAATCTGGCCCGGCAGGCCATTTCATGTGGCCCTCGCACCCAGGGCTTTTTTTCAGCCAGAGGTGGCAGAACCCTGCTCACTATGCATAGTACACCCCTAAACCCTGCACTCTGTATGTAGGGCAATCCTCAACCCTACACTCTGTACACAGTGTACTTTGTACGTAACTCCATCCCTAAACTCTGCACCCCTGAAGCCTGTGCATAGCTCAACACTGAACTCCGCACTTTGTACATAGAGCACCCCTGAACTCCGCACTCAAACTTGAGCGAACTTCACGCATAACGCACTCCTATTATTTATTGCCCTTTAAGACCCTCCCACTGTTACTGCAATTTAGCCACCCCCACCTGTTCAATGCAGTTTGGCGGGGGTAGGGGGCTTGGTTGAGTTCCTGCACCAATTCTCTGAGGAAAAAGAATCTCTGGAAAAACCTATATAGTCAGTCTTACAGATACACCAGGCCCTTTGAGGGCAACCATAATTCTCATGAGACCTGCAATGAAATGGATTTTGACACCCCTGTTTTTAAAAATTACACACCTGCCTAAAAGTTTTGCACAGTGCTGTATATACACTCACCGGCCACTTTTTTTTAGGTACACCTTGGTAGTACCGGGTTGGACCCCCTTTTGCCCTCAGAACTGCCTTAATTCTTTGTGGCATATATTCAACAAGCTGTTGCAAACATGCCTCAGAGATTTTGGTCCATGTTGACACGATAGCATCACGCAGTTGCTGCAGATTTATTTGCTCCACATCCATGATGCGAATCTCCCGTTACAGCACATACCAAAGGTGCTCTATTGGATTAAGATCTGGTGACTGTGGAGGCCATTGGAGTACAGTGAACTCATCGCCATGTTCAAGAAACCAGTTTGAGATTATTTGAGCTTTGTGACATGGTGCATTATCCTGCTGGAAGTAGACATCAGAAGATGAGTACACTGTAGTCCTAAAAGGATGGACATGGTCAGCAACAATACTCAGGTAGACCGTGGCATTTAAACAATGCTCAATTGGTACCAAGATGCCCAAAGTGGGCCAAGAAAATATTCCCCACACCATTACACCACCACCAGCCTAAACCGTTGGTACAAGGTAGGATGGATCCATGCTTTCATGTTGTTTAAGCCAATATCTGACCCTACCATCTGAATGTCGCAGCTAAAATCGAGACTCATCAGACCAGGCAGCGTTTTTCCGAACTTCTATTGCCATTTTTGGTGTGTCTGTGCGAACTGTAGCCTTAGTTTCCGGTTCTTAGCTGAAAGGAGTGACACGTGGTGCGTTCTTCCGCTGCTGTAGCCCATCTGCTTCAAAGTTTGGTGTATTGTGCGTTCAGAGATGGTATTTAGCATACCTTGGTTGTAACGAGTGGTTATTTGAGATACTGTTGCCTTTCTATCATCTCAAACCAGTCTGCCCATTCACCTCTCCAGTCTGACCTCTGACATCAACAAGAAGGCATTTTCGTCCACACACCTTCCACTCACTGGATATTTTCTCTTTTTCGGACCATTCTCTGTAAACTCTAGCGATGGTCATAGTTACATAGTTAGTGAGGTTGAAAAAAGACATCAGTCCATCCAGTTCAACCTATGATGTGTGTGTGTGTGTGTGTGTCTACTGTTAACCACACATTGTATACCCCTGTATGTTGTGGTCTTTAAGGTGCCCATCTGGTCGAGCGTGATCCCAGTAGATCAGCAGTTTTTGAAATACTTAAACCGGCCCATCTGGAACCAACAACCATGCCATGTTAAAAGTCATTAAAAACTCCTTTCTTCCTCATTCTGATGCTCGGCTTGAACTTCAGCAAGTCGTCTTCATCATGTCTAGATACCTAAATGCATGGAGTTGCTCCCATGTGATTTGCTTATTAGCAATTTGTGTTACCAAGCAATTTAACAGGTGTACCTAATAAAGTGACCGATGAGTGTATATTAAAAATGAAAAATACCCGAGCCCCTGCCTCCCTTTGGTTACTAAACACCACTGCTCAGTGCAGAAGGTTGGTAAAGCATGTGCAAGGTTCAGTAATCCACAGCATCCAATCACTATCTAAATACACTGCATAAAGCAAGGTAAAATCTGGCGGCTAGCCGTGGGTTACTTGCTGTGTATCATCACTACCGTTTGCAATGCCTTGTTAAATAAATTTGTTAGCTTTAAACCAAATACGTCCACCAGTATGAAGCGTTGATTGCTCTTGCTTCTGTATACATGATATCTAGTAAACCACGGCTCAGCAAGGTCATTAATTTCCTAAACTGGCCTCAGAGAACACCTGGCAGAAACATCAAAAGCACTGAGCAGGTGGAAAATTCCTGCTCTAATGATGTTCATTAATTCTGCTTATTACTGCTTAAAGTGGTTTTATTTCAGCATATGGCAAAAAAACTATATATCACACTCCGTGATGATCTGCAAAAAATATGCTAGAAAATTCGCAAAAAAACAGCGGAGTTCACCCATGCACAGCCCTCAGTATTTAAGGACAAGGGAAAATAGGAAGCTGTTTGTAAAATTCATTCCTTGCTCTACAGCGACCGGATTTCCCTCTAGTCAACATCCCGTGTTTAAAATAAACACATTAAGCTTTCTACTATTTCCTGCTCAATAGCGCTGAATGCAACACTACCCTCTCGCAGCTATTTATGGCACCTGCCAATCCAAACTGACAGTAATAAAACCCAGAGTGTTAGATTTTCCACAATAAGGGAAAGTGCAAATGCTGAGATGTTACCGAGTGCCTATAGAAGGGCACCTGTCACAACCAAGGACAAGTTCAAAACAAAACAAAAAAAAAAAAAAAAAAAAAGATATGCTAGATGAGATAATATGGGATATCAGATTTATCATAACTTCTAATTAGGGATGCACCGAAATTTCAGCCGAAAATGGGCTTATTCCATTTCGGCCGAAAATGGGTTAAATATGCCGATACTAAAGATGGCCACCGCGGGCGCAGCGCAGGTTTCAAAAAACCCGCCTCTGGCCGGCGGTCCGCCTCCCGGTGATGTCACTACTACTGCGATCTGTGCATGAATGAATTAACACACCGGGCGGGCGGGTGAGCGGCCACTAATAGCTGTAAGTAACTATGTGAGCCTTCACTTCCCTGTCAGGCATGTATCTCCGCTGACAGGGAAGTGAAGCGCTCACATAGTTATAGCTATTAGCGGCCGCTCGCCCGCCCGGTGTGTTAATTCATTCATGCACAGATCGTAATAGTAGTGACATCACCGGGAGGCGGGCCGCCAGCCAGAGGCGGGACTTTTGGAAGGAAGGACAGGACACAGGAGGACTGGAGCTGAAAGTAAGGAGATTGCATTGGGATTGTGAGGGATGCTGAGGCGGGGGGGGGGGGACGCTGAGGCAGGGGAGGGACGCTGAGGCAAGCTTATCAATGGTATTTGTATTATGCAGCATGAGGGGGTTAATGTATTGCCACTGCTGGTCACTGATGAATTAGTGACCGACCACTGGCTGTTAATTAACCCCTTTGTGCTGCATTAGTGCAACCAGTATCAGTGCAACCAGTGTTAATTAACACTGATACTAGTTGCACTTATACAGCACAAAGGGGTTAATTAACTGCCACTGGTCAGTCACTAATTCATCAATGACCAACAGTGGCAATACATTAACCCCCTCATGCTGCATAATACAAATACCATTGGTAATTAAACTAACCACTATACTGTGACAGGGGGGCAGCGACAGGTGTACACCTGCCTGTTTTTGGTGTATGCCCCTGTTATATCCATTTTAAAATTATTTGGGGGAAAAAAGTCATTTTCGGCCAAGGGCATCCTGCATTTTCGGTTTCGGCCCAGAATTTGTTTGGGTGCATCCCTACTTCTAATCAAATGAAAGAACCTCCAATTTAATTGCAGACACATATACAATATATTTAGGCTGCATACAAGGACACATCTGCCAAAAGATAAGCTGAGAATATTGTTTTTGCTACTGAAAATACATCAAATGACGTAAAATATTTCAGGAGGTGTCACTGGAGCAATCTTAGACTACTCATTTGAGGGAACATTGAATTCTTACCAAGCACAGTCACCGTGGTTGCTGCCTGAATAGTTCCAAGTGGGAATGTAACGGCTTTGCATATATACTCCCCAGCATCAGAGAATCCTACATTATTTATCACGATTGTTGCATCATGAAGCGATGTATTTTTAAACATGGTTCTATTCTGATAGGAATCTTCAAAAGATGTTCCAAAGACAGGGTGGTGGACAACTATGGTCTGAGTGTTTTTGCCAATGCTTTTCTCCCACGAGATCTGGGTTATTGCTTCATTGACCTCAATTAAGCACTTCAAAGTGACATTCTTTCCCCACACCGCAGTCTCATGTGGATCCACATGTATTGGCCCAGCAAATGAACCTGTAAAAAAGGAACAAATGATGTAATGTGAAGGCTAGTCAGGCTAAAATAAATGAATGGATAAAAACAAAAAGGTGCCAGGTAAAAATAAACTTTTAAAACAACTTTCAAAGGAAAAAATGAACATGCAAATAAATGAAGGTAGAATACATACATTTTATTGTCAAAAGTATTGGGTCACCTGCCTTTTACAACTTTAATGGCATCCTAGTCTTCGACCGTAGGGTTCAATATTGAGTTGGCCCCACCCTTTGCAGTTAAAATAGCATGAACTCTTCTAGGAAGGCTGTCCACAAGGTTTAGGAGTGTCCATGGGAATGTTTGAGCATTCTTCCAGAAGCGCATTTGTGAGGTCAAGCACTTATGTGGACGGGAAGGCATTGCTTGCAGTTTCCACTCAAATTCATCCCAAAGGTAATTTAATCAGGTTGAGGTCAGGACTGTGCAGGCCAGTGAAGTTCCTCCACCCCAAAGTCACTCATCCGGGTCTTTATTGACCTTGCTTTGTGCTCTGGTGCTCAGTCATGTTGGAACAGGAAGGGGCCACCCCCAAACTGTTCCCACAAAGATGGGAGCATTAAATTGTACAAAATGTCTTGGTTTGCCCTTAAGAGTTCTTCACTGAAACTAAGGAGCCAAGCCCAACCCCTGAAAAATAACCCCACACCATAATCCCGCCTGCACCAAATGATTTGGACCAGTACACAAAGCAAGGTCCATAAAGACATGGATGAGAGAGTTTGTGTGGGTGGAGGAACCTGACTGGCCTGCACAGAGCCCTGACCTCAACCCAATAGATCACCTTTGGGATGAATTGGGAGGAGACTGCAAGCCAGGCCTTCTCTTTCATATCAGTGCCGGACCCAACAATACGCTTCTGGAAGAATGGTCAAACATTACCATAGACAAGCTCCTAAACCTTGTGGACAGCCTTCCTAGAAGAATTGATGCTCTTTTAGCTGCAAAGGGTGGGCCAACTCAATATTGAACAGTACGGTCCAAGACTGGGATGCCATTAAAGTTCATGTGTGTGTAAAGGCAGGTGTCCCAATACTTTTGACAATATAATGTATCTTGTATTGGAGATTTACAGCCAACTTACAAATATATCATCTAATTCAAGTAATTCACTTGTGTGGTCCCCTGTACACCTGGATAGGAGGTGTGGCATATAGAGGAACTGATCCCTCCATTTTATCCAGCTCCTGCTGTGATTGGGCTGCTGTGCACTCTCCTGGTCCCACTCATCCCCCCCCACAGCGCTGCTGGGTTCCCCCTGCCCCTCTCCTGCTGGCTGCTGTGGGGGGATGATTTCAAGTTGGAGAGTAGGGAAGGGAGCCAGTGAATGTGCCATTTACTGGCCCCTTCCTTATCTTTATGAAGAGAGTCAGTAATCTGTATCGATCCCCGATTCTGTTAATTTATAGCTGAGGCATAGTAAACTGTGTTTACTATCTTTGGTTTGTAAATGAATGGGAAGCTCTTTGCAGAACTATTCCTGTTCATTCATTATGTGCAGCTAAGGCTGCAGAGATGGAGACTGAGGGCTGTGTCCTCAATCTCATTTCTCTCAAAGGTGAAACATCAGAGGTTCGTTCAGACCAGTGGTTCTCAACTCCGGTCCATGGGACCCACCAACAGGCCAGATGCAAGATAACTAAATTACATCACAGGTGATCTAATTTGCTGCTCAGTGTCTGCAGTATTCTAGTCTACATCTCCCCAAGGTAATACTTAAAATCTGGCCTGTCAGTGGGTCTCTAGGACCGGAGTTGAGAACCACTGGTTTAGACCCTTGATCTCTCACTAAAGCCCCCAACGCGGCTCTTAAACAATTGTAAGAAAAATAAATAAATCCATAAAATAAAATGGTAAAAAAAAAAAAGAAAATAAAAACTCCTGACACCAATGGCAAGAATACTAGGGTCGCAAAGGTCACACTTGCAAGCAGGCCCTGGTGTTCTGCCATTATGGAGAAGCCCTGGCCAGGAGGCCCTTTATGGTTTCTTGCACCGGGGCCCTGAAGGTTACCTTCTCTTGCTCTCTGATCTCCTGAACAGTAACAACACCACCCTGAACAAATATAAAATGAAGAAGTGTCAGAAGTACAATTTTCTTTGATAACTCTAATTATATAGCGATGCATTATAGGGAGAAGCAAAGATTTTGATATAGTAAGAATTTCTGTATTTACTGGATATATGGAGAGGAAGAAAAACATAAAATTTCAGTCTCTAGAACTGCAGTATACATATATTTTGATACTACACTTAAAAAGTCAGATATAGTCAATGAACTGTATAGGACAACAGTTCATGTAAAAATGTAAGGCACTTCATCCAAAAAAGTGTTACTTTTCAGAGCTGGAAACACATAAAAGCAAGCATTTTGTCTTAGTGACAAGAATCCAGGGCACAAATGAAGTATGTGGTCTAGTGATTCAATATGTTTACTGACATCTGATCAGAGTCTGTGCAGGAAGATGAAGGAATGCTACACTATGCAGCCACAGGCACACCATTACTCATGTACTGTCACATTCTGAAAAGCTATGAGTAGGCCAGCAGAGGCAATTATTCCTCAACCAACACAAAAACCTGTTTAAAGCATAAAATATTGACAAATGAACAGAAAACAAAGTGGTTATCTTTATCTTTGCTGGAATGTTTCTGACCCCAGCAGAGTAACTGATCCTTTATCCTCTACCTCGCCCATACAAATCAATTCTGGAAACAGCTGAGAATTGAAACCAGTAGCGAGGTAGTAGTGGCCCAGCAGTCTTCTGATCGGTCACACAGGTCACTACTAAGATCCCAAAGGTGAATGTCTGTATCACAATTTTTTTTTTTTTTATGTGAGCAGCTACAAGAGAGATTTAGTGATTCTGCAATATATTCATGTAGCATAAATTACTGATCTCTTCTCTCCTCTGTAGGATTTAATTGGAGAAGAGCCTTGGGTGATTTTTCTCCCTATTTAAATATGACTAATCACCTAACTGCTCAACAGTCCCCTGAACTAAAGAAGTATTTCTGCACTAGAAGATTCATTTTAATAAGAAAATTCCCTAGCCTTACTGAGATTCATACCCCACAGCAAAAGCTAGGCTATGCGAAACAGCCAATGTATGGTGCTGCATTTATTGAACAATTATACTTAGTTGGTAAGGTTGAATAAAGACACCAGTCCAGTCAGTTCAACCTGAGAGAGCATGTGTAGGATTACAATATTCCATATCCTTGTACACTGCACATGCTAAGAAACATCTACACTCCCCGCTGACACCAACTGTGGAAGGGAGCTCCACATCCTTACCACTCTAATGGTAAAGAACTCCTTACACAGATTAAAGTGGTTGTAAAGGCTCAAGGTTTTTTTTACCTTCATGCATACTTTTTGCATGAAAGTAAAAAAACCTTTGGTATTCAGCAGCCCCGCCCCCCAAATACTTACCTGAGCCCCATCTTGGTCCAGTCATGTGCATGAGAGCAGCGGCTCTCCTGAGTCTCTTCCACCTCTTTGGCTGAGACAGCAATTACAGCCAGTGGGCCAATGAGGAGAGAGCGGGGGTGGGGCCAAGCCACACTCCGTGTGTGAATGGACACACAGATCAGGAGCCCCCCCCATAGTAAGCTGCAGGAGGCCGGGGGAGGGGCCAGAAGCCCTGGTGTGGGATCTGAGAAGAGGATGATTGGGGTTGCCCTGTGAAAAACCATTACACAGAGCAGGTAAGTATAACATATTTGTTATTTTATAAAAAAAGAAAAAAATACTGCCTTTAATATCACTTTAAGATCAAACTACTTATCCAACCTCACTGTGAGGCCACTTTTTTTTTTGAGAGACTGCTGGTGAAATAGTTTCCTCCCAATACTAGTTACCATTCAAGGATTTGTATATCAAGATCACATCCCCTTCTTAACCGGTTGGCGACCGCCGCAAGTACATATACTGCGGCGGTCAGCCCCGGCCAGGCAAATTGACGTATGGGTACGTCACTAACCTGTAAGCCAATAGGGGGCGAGCGCGCGCCCCTGCCCTGGCTCGTTCACGGACACCTCCGTGCGTGTGACCGGCGGACCCAATGTCCGCCGGTCACTTGCGATCCTCCGCTGTGAAGGGAGAAAGGCAGGCGGCTAATGTAAACAAAGCCGCCTGTCATCCTTCCCTGTGCAACAGCACAGATCATAAGGTCCTGCTATGTAGGACCGTTGATCTGTGCTGTTACATGTAAAGCCACATCCAATCACAGTTAGAAACACGCCCCTAGGGACACACTTAACCCCTCCTTCCCCAATAAAGTTATCCCCTTCCCTGCCAGTGTCATTTTTACAGTAACAGTGCATATGTATACCACTGATTACTGTACTAATGTCACTGGTAACCCCAAAAGTGTCAAAAATGTCAGTCAAGGGTCCGATCTGTCCGCTGCAATGTCGCAGTCCCGCAAAAAAAAAAAAAAAAAAAAAAATCGCAGATCGCCGCCATTACTCGTTAAAAAAAAAAAAACAACAACAAAAATGACAAAAATCTTTCCCTTAGTTAGTAAACGCAATAACTTTTGCGCAAACCAATCAAAAAACGCTTATTGTGATTTTTTTTACCAAAAATATGTTGCAGAAAACAAATTGGCCTAAAATGTTAAAAACGTTTGATTTTTACATTTTTTTTTGAGAATGTCATAGCAGAATGTATAAAATTGTTTTTTTTTTGTTTTTTTCAAAATGGTCGCTATTTTTTTGTTTATAGCGCAAAAAAAAATAAATCACAGGTGATCAAATACCACCAAAAGAAAGCTCTATTTGTGGGGGTAAAAAGGGACGCAAATTTAATTTGGGTACAGCGTCGCACGACCACGCAACTGTCCGTTAAAGTAACACTGTGCCGAATCGCAAAATAGGGCCTGGTCATTAAGGGGGCAAATCCTTCCGGTCCAGAAGTTAACATTGTTGCCCTTCTCTGTACTTCAAGCACATCCTTCCTGAGAATTGGTGACCAGAGTTGGACAGCATACTCAAGATGATTATGATGTGTAAAGTACTCCCATAGCAGAACATTTTCATCCACACCCCAGAGTTGTTACATTTTGTTTCCCAAAGCAAGACAACAAATCAAGAATACTCACAAGAAGAAGAATCCCATAATTCTCAATGGGACTTTTCACACCTTAGCTTTAAATTGCTTGTTGCGTAAAGCTCAAAAAAGCACATGAGCTTCTTTGGGGCAGAATCACATGTTTTTCACCCATATACTTTAAAACAATATTAAAACAGCCCAGATCCTCCTCTTCTTGGGTCCCCTGCTGATAACTCTAAACTGGTAACCTGTAGAAATTTTTAAAGTGTCGCCTATGGAGATTTCTAAGTACCAATGTTTTTTCGCCATTCCACGAGCGTGCGCAAATCTGAAGCATGACATCTTGGGCATTTTTTACTCAGCGTAACATTTCCTTTCATATTAAAAAAAAAATAAAAATTGGGCTAACTTTACTGTTTTCCTATTTTTTATTCAAAATAGTGATTTTTTTTCCCCCAAAAAATTGCAGTTTTAAGACCACTGTGCAAATACGGTGTGATAAAAAAATATTGCAATGATCTCCATTTTATTCTATAGGGCTTCTGCGGAAAAAAAAAAAAAAAAAAAAAAACATATACATATACACACACACATATATATATATATATATATATATATATATATATATAATATATTATATATAATGTTTGGGGGGTTCTAAGTAATTTTATTGCAAAAAAAAAAAAAAGATTTTAACTTGTAAACAAGTGTCAGAAAAAAGGCCCGGTCCAGAAGTGGTAACTAGAATGCCTGTAATAATGCTTTATATTTAATGTTTCTCAGGTGCTCCCATTGTTCAAAAGCCTATAGGGCCAAAAATGCGCAATACTGCACCTGTACTGTAAGTTACATGTCAAAAAAAAAAAAAAAAAAACATGCTTGGCTAAGCTCACACTAAAGCCCCGTACACACGCTATGAATTCCCGCCGACCGCTCGTCCGTCTTTTGTGGCATGCTAGTCTGATGTGGAAAGTGAAGAGATTATTTTCATACAAATTTTCCCGTGCGACAGAATTCTACTTCAGAAGTGATGTCATGTGTTGGATTGCTTTCTATGTGTTCTTTCATCTCTGAGCCAGTGTTAATTTCGTCGACTAAATTAAACACAATTTTAGTCGACTAAAATACGACTAAAACTAAAACAATTCAGATGACTAAAATACAACTAAAACTAAAATGGCATTTTAGTCTTAAGACTAAAATACAACTAAAACTAAAATGGCATTTTAGTCAAAAGACTATAACTAAAACTAAATCGAAATGTGCTGCCAAAATTAACACTGGTGCATGCTCAAAGCTTAATACCATAAATAATAACAAGATTTTTCACTCCAGGACCAGCAGTAGTATATGAGTTTGGAAATTGTAGAGAAATGCTTAAATAATGCATTACAAATTACAACTGAACTACACCCATTCCATTATAGATGACTAAAATGTACTGGAGTTTTAGTCGACTAAAATGTACTGGAGTTTTAGTCGACTAAAATGTACTGGAGTTTTAGTCGACTAAAATGTACTGGAGTTTTAGTCGACTAAAATGTACTGGAGTTTTAGTCGACTAAATACGACTAAAACTAAAACACTCGCAGAAGAATAAATGGGACTAAAACTAAAATGCCATTTTAGTCCCAAGACTAAGACTAAAACTAAATTGAAATTTGCTGCCAAAATTAACACTGCTCTGAGCATGCCTAGTCTTGCTCATAAGATTTTTCCCCATCGAAATCTGTACTAATGAGACAAAAATCGGACGTGTGTTGACGGAGGACAAAAATTTTATAGCCTGCACATCAGGATTTTGTCAGCCGAAAAGTCGGAGTCGGCTGTCGAAAGCACCATACTAACAATCCGAAAATCGGCAGATCGGTTGTCGGACGAAATTTCCCTTCCGAATTTCTTATCGTGTGTACGGGCCTTAAGCTTGTATTCACACCTTGCTTTTAACATTTGATTTTGGAATGAATAGAATTTCCCAAACAAAAACCACTGTTTGTTCGATGGGGACATTTTTTCCGTCCTGCACCTCCAAAGCTTTCTCATCACTAAGGTTGAAAACAAATGTCAGTTTGACCCTACTAACGATTTAAAAATCAAATTCATATTCGTGAAATGAAAGCTTTCAAATAAAATTCTTCTAGTGTAGTTTGTATTATCTACAAGGCACCAAACAAGCCGTGATGAATCAGCATACCAATAAACAATTAGACATTGCTTCCGCTGCACTGTCCCAGAACGTATTGATTGAAGCTAGTGCTCACTGTCTAAGAAGCCCCGTTACAGCAAGCCATGCTATTAATATTAAATCTAGAGCTACTTTAGGATAATACCCTGATTCTGGAAATGCAATACTAAAACAGATTTTGTTTTCATTTCCTCAATAAAACAATTCATAATAACTCGTATAGTCAAAGAAGCAGCACTTGTGTAACTAAATGGCAGCCAAATTAGAATTTACTGTGCGTTTTTTAACATGTTTTCCTTTTTTTTTCCCTCGGTAAAGTACTATTTGTACCATTATCGAGGATCTTGGCTAGCTGGTGGATAATTTTTCTTTTTTTGATACAAAAGTAAAAGACATGGCGGATTATAATTTATATAATTAATTTGTCTGAAAGAGATGGCAAAAAGCCTTGGCATTTCATACTGTGACAGTCCAATTTAGCTAAATTGAAGTACCTCAGTTCAGAGGCAGTAGGAAAAAAAATCCGCCAAGGAACCACTTGCAGAAATGTTCCGGCGCTATTAGTAGGCTTTGTTAGGGCACCCAACAGGGTGCAGCTGTAAGTCTCTGACTCCGTCTATTGTGCCAAGAGCCTTTTGGCATCTTTAAACACGCAGCATGGCAGATCAGGTAAAAGTAAGCGCTTTTTAAATATATTATTATCGACAACATCCTAACAAAACTAGAACAAGAGATTTAAGCAAGATTTAATACTTGTAACATAATAAACGGTGACCTTTAATATTAAATGAACTAGAGATAACTTTAAAACAGTATTTTTACAGATGTAATTATGTACCACGTTTTACCACCCCAGTGCCTTCTCTTTCTTCAATCTGCCCTTATTACACCTGAGAAAAAAAGGAAAGGATTCACTTTTTAATTACATTTAGACTAGGGATGCACCGAAATGAAATTCTTGGTCGAAGCCGAATAATAATGAAATGCTTGGCCGAAGTCCGAATACCGAACGCGGTGTTTCGCATTTTTTCCATTTATTTTGCCAATTTTTTGTCCTCTCTCTTGTCCTCTCGTGTCTCTCTCTCTCTTGTCCTCTCACTCTCTCTCTTGTCCTCTCATGTCTCTCTCTCTCTTGTCCTCTCATGTCGCTCTCTCCCTAAATGTTACTGTAGGGAATGGGATTCAGTGCACACTGCAGCCTTGTACCATAGGGTTAATGTTAGTGACACTGTAGGGATTGGGAAGGATGCTGGGAATGGAAATCAGGAAGCATGCAGGCAGCCTTGTAAATTTTAATTGCAGATAGAGGGCACTGGGCAGGTCAGGGTTAATATGGTAACATCAATTACTCAGTGACAGTCAGTCAGTGTCAGTGTGGACTCGATCAGATTATACAGTGACAGACAGTCTCTCATAGTGGTGGTAGTAGGAGGCTGGAGGTGGACTAGTAGGAGCCTGGAAAGGAGCACAGCCGCATACATACATTACTCACTCGTGCACTGCAGCCCGCCCCACACATTCAGTGAGTCTTACTCTCCTCCCTAGTTTTTTCAATGGCACATTCAGGAAGCCAATGTGAGTAATGTATGTATGCTCACCGCTGAAGTGTCCCGGCTTCCCCTGCCTAACACGGAAGTCTGTGAGTCCTCCTGTCCGAGTCCCTTCCCCCTGCCTATGTAAATATCGTGACCTCGGCGATATGAATATCGCCTACGGCCACAGAACGATAGTCGATATCATATCGACTATCATTCAGCCCTATTGTTCGGCCTTTTTACTTATTCGGCCGAACACCGAAAGTGCTTTTTTTGCTATTTTCGGCCGAATAATGTTCGGTTGCCGAACATTCGGTGCATCCCCAATTTAGACCTGTCTGACTTACAGTGACATCATTACTGCATGTAAATTGCTGTAATTTGCAAAAAGGTGCAATAATAATTCCAGCAGAAGTCTCTAAAAAATGATATGCATCTAAATGCATCTAAACTGAAAACATAATCTACCTGGGTAACTCTTGGTGGGTGCTCGGATCCACACTGTGTGATCCTTTGTGTGATCCTTTGCCCCACACTGAAACACTGGGATGTGAGACACGAATATCTCAGGAGGCAAAGGATATGGTGGATCCCTATGCCAACCTTGCTTAGGCAAGGAATCAGGAAGTGGAGGGCCGCACCACTATGCAAGACAGGGGTCTTCAAACTTTCTAAGCAAATTGACAATTTACTGTCCTTCAGGCTTTAGGGGGGCAGGGCTGTGGCTAGTGGGTGAAGAAAATGCCCCGGAATCAGTGCCCCATTGAGAGTTCATTTAGTGGGTAAAAGGTCTTCTGTAAAGCTAATCTCCAGGCAAAAAAGTTTTCCTATGCATCTCAACTGTTTGTTTTTATCTAGGGCAGTAGTCTCCAAACTACGGGGCTTTTCCTCCCAGTGATACCAATGGTGGGGCACTGTTCCTCCACCAAATGTGATGTTTACTCCCACTGATGCCAGGAAAATTTCCACTGATGCTGGCCATAGCCCGGCCCCCCTCCCTAAAGTCTCAAGGACAATAAACTGGCTCTTTATGTAGAAATGTTTGGGGCCCCTGGCCTGAGATTTACCTACCTAATCCTCTGATCCTCCCAGCACAAGACTGGTTTGGTAAACCCGTGCTCTAACCCTCTTGATTTGTGGACTGTGTCTGACATCCTTATGCCCAGAGCAAGCTCCATGGACCAGAAACAGTCCACTGCTTGACCGTGGGGGAGTGCCGTTTTCCAGTGGATTAAAGGATCAGGTGAGTATTCTCCCCCCTAAACAAAACGACCAGTTGACCCAAACACTGTTGGCACAGTCCCATTGCATGGGAAAACTTTTTTTTGCCAGGAAATGGGATAAAAACACTGCCTCCTATAAACATTAAACATAGCCTCCTCATAATTATTGCCACCTTCCACCCCTTTTGAATATGGCTCTGCAAAAAACAAAAACAACAACAACAACAACACAGTAACACTTATGTGATGCAAATCATTTGTACTATTTACAGTCTCTCAAATATAAGAGACATGAATCGATATTCGACATTCTTATTCTCCAAAAATAAAACATACACTTTAGCTACTTAATGGCCCTGTAAATTTTTTATGAAATGGTTTCTTACTTGGTTTTTCTGCCTCCTTGTAATGCCCTGGTTCATAGCCCCTAAACCATTAAGGGAGTGAACAGGACCAAAAAAAGTTTTGGCTACAGATACACTTTAAAACAATGCTGTTGTGATTACTTAAAACAGAATTCCATGCCAATTCAAGACATACATTGCCATGTTCTATTATTCGCTACTAATCACTGAATTATAGTAAAAGCACATGTGATGTAGACTGCCCATACCAGTGAGACCAGGCTCTCTCAGGCGCCAGCTTCCCACATTCAAGAGGGCGGCACCAGGGACCTGAACACTGGCAAAGAACGAGCCCAGGTGAGTACAGAGCTGGATTCCTTGTCTGGTAAGTGCATTTTTTTTTAAAGTCAGCATCTAAAGTATTTGTAGATTTTGGCACTTTTCTTTTTTTCTTTCTAGACACACTTTGAATGACAATTGCGCGGTCATACAGCACTGTACCCAAACTAAATTTTTAGCATTTATTGACACAAATAGAGCTTTCTTTTGATGGTATTTAATAGGGATCGACTGATTATCGGCAAAGCCGATATAAACTTTTCCCGATGTATCGGTATTGGCCCCGGAACTGGCCAATATACCGATATTTTTATGACGTCATTCTGCCTTCTTAGGCTGCTTACCTCGCCTTGGACAGCCTCGTGTGGAGTCGGGACTAGTCTTGCAGGAGTGTATCACCGCCATACACACACCCACAGCAGCCCGGTGCCAGCCAGCCAGCCACCCACACCCACCCACAGGCCCTATACCAGCCAGCCACCCACAGGCCCTGTACCAGCCAGCCACGCACCAGAGGGTGCCAGACAGACAGCCACAGTCCCTGTACCAGCCAGCCACCCAACACAAGGTGCCAGCCAGCCACCCACCACAGGGTGCCAGCCAGCCACCCACCCACCACAGGGGGCCAGTCAGCCAGCCATTAAACATTAAACAAAAATTAACATGTTCAGTACCAGATTTGTGTCAAAAACTGTCTATTTTTCAAAACTTTAAATGTACAAAATATCAGCCCATATCGGCCGATACCGATTCGTTGTGACCAAAATATTGGTATCAGACCTGAAAAAAACCATATCAGTCTATCCCTAGTATTAAATCACCACAGGGGGTTTTTTTTGGCTAAATAAAAAGGAAAAAGACTACAGATTAAAAAACAAAAACCAAAGCGTGTTCTTCGTTTGTTATAAAATTTTGCAAATAATTGTTCTTCAGAAAAAATTAAGCCAAAATGCATTCTGCTACATTTCTTTGGTGACAATAAACCAAATCGGTGTATATTATTTAGTCTGTAGGAACGTTATAGAGTCCACAAACTTTGGTATAGATTTGCAAATTAATCAATCCTGAAGTACTGATGGCCTATCACATTTCATGAGGCCCTAAAATGGCAGGATAGTACAAATACTCCCCAAATTACCACTTTTAGTAAAGTAAACAGTCCAATGTATTTAGTAAGAGGCATGGTGAGTTTTTTAAAGTTGTCATAAATTATATATATATATATATATATATATATATATATATATATATGTACGCTAAGAACTTCTACAATACCATGTTCTTCCTAAGGCTCCAGATAACCTTTAAATGGATATTCTGTCTTAAAACCTCATGTGCCATTCCCTGAGAGCTCTCATGGAGTTCTACACTGAGCAACAACTAACCGTCAACTTTCAGGTATAGGATTTTATTGTTGTGAAATCTGCCCGAAGTAGCACGCAAGCATCCCTAGTAAGCAACCTGTCCATGCTTCCTAACGTGAACTGTCCACAAGATGGCAGTATGCCTCTTTTACTGTTATGGCCATGAAACCTGTTTACTTTTCCCAAGCTAAAATACCAACACATTAAGTCAAAAGGCATAATAGTCACTCAGCACGTATGTGCACATAAATAGCAGAAAACATGGTGACATTTCACTGGGCAATAAGTATAAGAGTAACAGTCTCAGGAAATGGAATTAACCTTTCTTTTCATATTAATAATGATCATTAATAACATTGCTTCAGTCATGGAACAAGAAGGCGCTATCTCATAATAAAATATTGTAGAACCTCACTGATATTTTCAGACAGATGTTGTCTTCGTGTCATTGTAAATAAAAGCATTGATAATATCTAACTACAGTACTAAAAAAGGAACACTGCAAATGTAATAGTCTTAATTGGTGAGCAGTTGAGCAGAGAATGTCAAAATGTGATAGAACAGTTCTTTTAGATGATTTGTGGAGATGGAAGAACCCCTTTTCACATGGGCGCTCTTCATTCCATCTCAGCAAAGGATCATGGACTGATCCCTGCTGTGTCAGACCACAGAGCAAACTGGTGCCATATATGTGACATCCGTGTCCGTACCAATTTTTCCTTCATCTTCTGATGGAAGGAAAAAGGGAACCATGTAATCCCTATGGGTGACCTAACGTAAGCTCATCTATATCTGCCCACATCTAGGCAGCTCAGTAAAATCTAATCTGGACAGAAAAATGATTGTGTTCAGTCCAAGAACCTGAATGGACCCAAATGTGGGTGGCTACGTGAGGACGCATGTCCGCTAACATCCAGCCGCCCATAGGCATACAAAGAAATCTACTTTTTAATGGATTTACTCAAATGTC
Source organism: Pelophylax lessonae (assembly GCF_965119305.1). NCBI lineage: Eukaryota > Metazoa > Chordata > Amphibia > Anura > Ranidae > Pelophylax > Pelophylax lessonae. The sequence goes on along the minus strand of NC_138769.1, from coordinate 311,571,132 downwards.
AAACAAAGGCTGTCAGAAAGCTTCAGTATACCAGAGGCTGAAAAAACAAAAAACAAAACAAAAACAAAAAAAAAAAAAAATAAATCAACCTCCCCACTGGGATCCCTACACACTCCTTCTCTTAAAATGAATGGTGCAGTCTTGCCTCTCAGGGATAGCAGTTTGTTCTTTTAGGTCCCATTCACACCAGCCTGGTCTGCCGCTCGGTGTACAATACAGAGTGCATTAACAAGTTTAATGTTGGGAATGGACCCTAATGTGGGCAGATATGCGTGGAACATCCAGCCGCCCATAAGCATACAATGAAATTTATCGGTTTACTCAAATGTCAAAAACAGACTGTCCGACAGCTTCAGAAGACCAGAGGCTGAAAAAAAGTCAACCTCCCCTCTGGGCTTTCTACACACTTCCAAACTGCTTGATCCTCTTAAAATGAATGGTACAGTCTTACCTCTAAGGGATAGTGGTTTATCTTTTAGGTCTTAGTCACACCAGTCTGGGATGCTGCTCTGTGTACAATACAGAGGCATTGACAAGTGTTTGGTTAGGGAAGCCTATTCATTGGAGTAGGCTTCCCCAATGGCCCAATACTTGAGCATTTGCCAAAACAGTGAAGGTCCATTTTTGGTGCATCAACATATGTTATGGGCCTGGGCCCTATTGATGGCAATGGCAGTGCATAAAAATGCATGTAATAAGCGTTCAGCAAATGTGTAAAAATCAAAACAAAAAGTGCACAGGAAGATGTAACCCAAGCTGTACAGTATACTGTATATGCTTGCAATAGAAGGCCAGACATCCCCATGAGATTTATATTCACAATATATGCGGTGACAGACATTTTACCGCACAGTAAAACATCTGTCACCACAGGGACACACAGTAAACAATTGTTTACTATGTGCCCCATTCACACTGCAATGCAGCCTAGTGCTGTGCTGCAGTAAATGCAAATGTGCTGCATTTTATCTCAGAGCGCCGGCCCGAATCACACTGCAATGTTATGCAGCGCTGTCCAACATTGCAGTCAATTATGTGTACATTTCAAATAAAGCTTCTTCAAAAACAGAACAAAAAAAACAAAACAAAAAGGGAGCCGTGTGATGAGTTGAATTGTGCACCTAGTGCAGGCAGCAACGCAGAGTGGCCGGAGCGGTGAGTCACTACTACCAATCTGTGTTGGTGTGACTTGGCCCTTACTGATAGGAGGTCATCTGCATGGTGACTATAGGGTTGATACCAAATGCCAAAAAGGTACTAAAGCAGCAGACATCCAGTTAACACTTTTATTGAGAAGGGTACAGGGTTTTGAAAGCATTCTGCAATCAGTGCTTCAGAAGCCCCCACAGATGCTGTCATGCCTCCTGCCTCTGGGTCAAAGCTCAAAACTGACACCATCAGGGCTGCCGAAGGAATACGAAAACGTCAAGAAAATCTTCTATTTTTTTTTTTATAATTCTTATAATTCTGGTAGTGCCTTCATCTGACAGTTAAGTTGAGTTAAAGCAAGAGATAGACCACTTTACCTGGAGGCTTATAGCTTCTAAGAACATTACTCTGTAAAGTTAAAAGCAAATAACAGAACAAAAACAGCCATCCTTAAGAAGAAAGGCTGCACTAACTTTAACAACTCCAGAATGAAAATTTGAACTTAAATCGTCCACTTGTGACTGGTTCTCTTTAAAATGCATGTACACCCCAACAAATATGCCTTTTATTAAATATTTTTTTAATACAAGTAGAAAAAAAAATAATACCTGATCATGTCAGAAATTCAGCCCCCATTCACACTGGGGCGACCTGTGAGGCGACCTGGTCGCCTCACAGGTCGCCGCAGGTCGCCTCCCATAGGGAAGCTGCGGACCCGTTCTGATAGGAGCGACACAAGTCGCTCCGACTCAGAAAAAGGGTCCGGAGCTTCTTTGGGGCGACCAGGAGGCGACCGCCATAGACTTCAATGTTACGAAGTCCGTGGCGGCCGCTCCGAGGTAGCGGCGCGCTGCTCGCACCGCGACCTCGGAGGTCGCGGTGCGAAGTAGCGTCGCCCCAGTGTGAATGGGGGCTTAAAGTTTTCCTGTCTTGTGCACACCTCCTGTGTGATCTCAATGACCAAAATTAGTCCAGATAGTTCTTGTCTTGGGACTACAGTTGGATTCGTTCTTGGCAGTACAAAGGTCATTGGTTCAAATCCTAACCACGCCACTGCAATTTACATGTTCTCCCTGCGCCTGTGTGGGTTTCCCCAAGGTACTCCAGTTTCCTCCCACACTACAAAGACTAATTGGATCCCATCTTAAACTGGTCCTAGAATGTGTATGTATTAATGCGTTAGGGACCTTAGATTGTAAGCTCCTTTTAGGCAGGGACTGATGTGAATGCGCTTTATATATTAGAGCTGCACGATTATTCAGTAAAAATAAATAAATAGCGATCTCGATTCACACCCCCCCCCACCCCACCCCCCCACCCCAATCTTAAAACTGCATTTCCTCGTTTCTTAGGCCTCTTTCACACGGCCGCTCCGTTTTCTTCCTCCGCACCGGCACTTTTTTTTTTTTCATGGACACGGATGACACTTGTGTCATCCGCTCCGTTTGTCCACATATCATCCCATCAGTTTGCGGATAAGTATGTCTATGGGGATTGCGGATGTCAGCGGATGACACCGCTGACATCCGATTTTGCATCAGTTCCGTTTTTTTTAAAACGGAAGAAAAATAGAATTCTGTTCCGTTCCAAAAAACGGAACAGAACTGAAAGGACGCAAATCGGATGTCAGCGGATGGTATTCCGCTGACATCTGCAATCCCATTGACATGCATTATGTCCGTATATCACCCGCAAACGGATGGGGTGATTTACAGACATACAGAACGTCCGTGTGATAGGGGCCTAACAGAGCCATTCTCTGCTCACTCACAGCTGTCACAGCTTATCAACATTGTAAAACATTGTTTATAGTTATCGAACAGCCTTATCAATGTATCATTTCCTTCTTTTAGATTAAAGGAAAGAACTTCAGGCTGGGTTCACATTTCTGCGATGCGGGAACGCTGCGAATATGCAGCCTGTTCCCGCATCGCATCCGCACATCTGGCAGTTCACACTGCCATAGGCGATACGCAGGGGGTGTCAATTAAATGTTAACGACACCCCCAGTTTGATCTATATCGCAGTGCGATCTGACAGTTCGCACAGAATCGGATCGCACTAGTGTGAACCACTGTGCGATCAGATTCTGAGGCGGCTCAAATGCCTCATGTGCATGTTTGCTGCGGATGCGCTGCGAATTCAGCCATACAAAGTGTATGGCTGAATTCGCATCCGCACAGGAGATCGCATGTAATGAAGGAGCAGTGCGCTCCGAATTACATGCGATCAGCGCATCCGCAGAAGTGTGAACCGGCACTCAGTCTGTGAGGGCAGTTTAACCTCTTAAAAACTAAGCCTTTTCCTGACACTTACAAGTTAAAAATCAGTATTTTTTGCTAGAATATTACTTAGAACCCCCAAACATTATAATATATTTTATTTTTTTTTAGCAGAGACTCTAGTCTAGAGAATAAAATGGCGATCGTTGCAATCTCTTATATCGCACTGTATTTGCGCAGAAGTCTTTCAAATGCAGTTTTTTTGGGAAAAAATACACTTTAATGAAAGCAGTAAAGTTAGCCCATTTCTTTTGAATGACGTAAAAGATAATGTTACGCCGAGAATTGTGATAATTTTTCTAAGCAAAAAAAAAAAAAAAAAAAAAACACGATGCTCATTTTATCCAGACTCGTGCAGCTCTAATATATGGATTTATATTAAAATTTAAAAATAAACTTGTGGAGGCAACACGGCAATGCTGTGCGTTGTCAACCCAAAAAAGGCCTTAGAAGCGGAGTGCATGTCTGGCAGATCATCATATATTTGTATATAGTTGCCAGGAGCAATAAAAAGGATAAAACATAGGGAAACAGGATGCATGTATTGCAGAAATGTACTGCGTGTTTTTTTTTTTTTTATTTGGCCCCGACAAACGGATGTGTTTTTCATGCGTAAAATTTTATTTTTGCTCAGTCAGAAAGGAATTTTGTCCTAAAGTGTATCTACTGTACAAAAGATGCAAAATTTGGGAGGAAAAAAAAAAAAACCCCCTTACTAACATACCGTTTACCAGGATCAGTGCGACTTAAAATGTAAATGAAACTATACATTTTTTTTTTTTTAAAGCCCTGGAAAAAAGAAGGAATTACTAAGACCCCCATCATGTGTTTAACTTTTTTTGGCACGTTGGTCTGGATCAACGGTATATATTCTCTCTAAAGCCCCGTACACATGTACCGATTGTTGGCCGAACGATCGGCCGTCTTTTGTCCGGTGCTGTCCTGTCGGTTGAAAAGTGCTAAAGACTGCACACGAATTTTGTCGGCCAACAACAGCCGACTGCAGAAGTGATGTCATGTGCTGGTCTACTTTCCGTGTGTCTTTTCTTCTCTGAGCATGCCCAGTCTTGCTCATCTGCTGTTTGTCGGCCGAATTCTGTACTGACTGAGGAACAATCGGCTGTTCTGGTGTTGGCCAACAAAAATTTTAAAGTCTGCACGCCAGATTCTGTTTGGCCGAAAAGTCGCAGTCGGTTGTCGGAAGCATCATACCAACAAGCCGACAATCGGCCGATCGGACGGTGGCCGAATATTTATGGCCGACAATCACTACGTGTGTACGGGCCTTAAGACAGGGCTTGACAAAATTTGTTTTAAATCTAGAAGCCAGCTAAAAAAGTTAGGAGCTAATTTATGCACGGCGATATGCAACGTGTATTGCAATCAACTTCTTTTTTTTATGTGTAGGTGCCAACACATGCCTTTGTTTGTACGTGCATATATATGCATATCTCCCCTGTGGTCGACTGAATGTAATGCAGTATATAGTTCATATTTCTATTGCACACCATCCTGGTTTGTAGGCTCGTGTATATTGGGTGCTGAAGCGATCACCAGTTGGCAACTGGATTAGTTACAAGTAAATACATATTCGCCAGCACACCAAGGCTCTTGCAAAAGCAGTCCAAAAACTTTATTCAAGTTACGATCACATCAAAAAATAGTGCAACATTTCGGAGCCGAACAGGACCCCTTCGTCAGGCACTGCATTACATTCTTTCCTGGGCCTTGCTGTACCAGGATCTGGAAAGGATGTCATACACACATCTCCTCTGGGTCAGGAACAAGATCTACCCTGCGGAACCTATGCAGGTCCCAGGCCCATGGAGCCCGGGATACATGGCGGGGGGGGGGGGGGGGTCACTTTATGCAACGCAGCGGAAGGCATATGGCCCATTACCAATAAGACACAGGCCCAAAGCAGAAAGGCAGCATCACAGCCTGCCTGTCACCTGGAAACCATATGCGTGTAAAGCTGAATGAAAAAAACAACAGGTCAGGTCGAAGCCACTGTACTAACAAACAATCCGATGCAAGTACAGATCTCCCTTACTGAGCTATTGTGTTTTGACAGGTGGATGCCCCCCCCCCCCCCCCAGAACACTCCGGTCAGCGCTCTCATCGCTGATTAGGAGTCAAGTCGGCTGCTGGTTTGGTTTTCCGGTTTTACTGGCTTCTGTTGAACCAGCTGCCATACATGCGGGCCAAATATTAATTGAACCGCCCAATGGCATTCGGTCGTGTGAACGTGGCTTGATGGTGTGGTGACCAGCGGCTCACTAGGGAAGGACAGTGCAGCAAAGTGGGGGCGATTGAAGATCCAGTGACTCATGCCACTTTAGGCCCCTTTCACAGGGGCGCCTTCAAAAAGCGGAATCAGCTTGCTCAGTGGGGGGATCTTTCCGCTGATCCATGCTGAGTAGGCAGATGACGGGTCCATGTCTGCTCCACTATGCAGAGGGAACACAGACACAATCACGCTTTCCTCTATGGGGCAACTGGATGGAAACGGACCGCCTGTCCGTTTCCATCCAATGCCATCTGATCCGGAAAATAGGACCACCATTCATCCGTTTTTGGCGGACAGAATCGGAACAGATGGCGACAGGTGTCAGCGGACAAGTGTCAGTGGACACCCACCGCTCCATAGAGGATACTGGAGGGTCTGATCAAGTCTGTCTGAAAAACTAATGTGTACCTGATCGGACAGCCCGTGTGAAAGGGGCCTTCGGCTGAGTGGCGGCTGTGGCATGGCAGGAAATGCAAAACTGAAAAAAAAGAAAAATGAATGCAAAAAAAAATAAAAAAAATGAATGGAAAACAGTTCCCGTCTTTGTGGGGGAGGGTGTGTGTAAATACAATTGAAGCCTTTCCAAACAGCTGCTCCACACTCCCTGTTCACTCGCCATTATGGAAAGGGTTCCCGCACTACCTTCAACCTCTACCCAGCAGTCAGGCAGTGAGAGCAGGTGGGGGAAGCCCTCAGGGTCATCAGTGACTGTTTGTCACAGCCCCGGCCACCAGAAGAAGGCGCCTGTTCCCCTGCCAGTGAAAGCAACGTAAGGGAATACCCTCAGTCAACAGAGCGAGAGGTGCATCTCACTCCAGCAGGCCGCAAAGCCGCGGAATCAATTACCGGCCAGTACAGCATCATAGTCCGCGCACCCACGAGGAGGCGGGGGGGGGGGGACAAGACATTTGCTGCAGTGTAGCCCGGGCCGCTAATTCTAGGTGCAAATGCGCCATGGCGCCTGGGGTTTATCAAGCCCTGCTATAAGAGTTTGTTTACGCTCGGAGTCGGGCGGCAAGTAAAATAGGCAGTCAAGCCAAACACTATACCAAGAATCGTTTAAACACATTTTCAAAAAAACGAACACTCGACCGTGAGAGCAGACGATCGTGCCATCATGTAATCGTTACATAGTTATCGAGGTTGAAAAAAAAAAAGACATCCGACTCAACCAATAAAAAAAAATGTAAAGAAAACACAACCATACAATCCCATATACACAGTCCTATACCCGCAGTTGATCCAGAGGAAGGCTTAAAACCCACCCCAGCAAAGCATGATCTAATTTGCTACAGCAGGGGAAAATATTTCTTCCTGTTCCCCGAGAGGCAATTGGATATTCCCTGGATCAACTTTACCAATAAATATTAGTACCCAGTTATATTATGTACACCCAGGAAAGAATCCAGGCCTTTTTTAAACCAATATAGTGAGCTAGCCAGAACCACCTCTGGAGTGAGTCTATTCTACATTCCACATCCGTGGTGACCACTGTCCAATACAAGGAGAGGAAGGATTTTCCCACGCAAAGCGCCGGAGAATGAAGCCACCATATCAAGGACTCATTCATGCCCCGACTCAGCTGGATCTGATCATTCAAATGAAAATCAAAGACAACCTTTGGAAGGAACAATAGACAGGGGCAAAGAATTATCCCTGTGAATAACCAGGGAAGGTGAACGACAGGATAACGCCGCCAGTCCCCGACACCCTGCACGCAGAGGTTATAGCCACTAAAGGCCACCTTCTGGGACAGCATAAGCAGGGAAATCTCCTGAATATTTTCAGAAAGATGGGCTTCTGTAGAGCTGAAAGCACCAAATGAAGATCCCACTGGAGGAACCAAATGTCAGACACCCTGAAGAAAGGTACGGACCAGGGAGTGCACCAAAGCCAACACCTGGCCCTTAAGGCCAATTTCTGTTCAACCCCCTCGTTGAAGGAAGGTCAAGATCCAAGCCACCAAGAAGGAGCAGCGAGGAGGAACCCCAAAAAAACTCACAGCATGCAATGCAAGTTTTCCACGTACGATGGTAGATCTTCCTAGAGGTAATGACCGATAAATTGTTCAAAGAACAAATTAAGCTTAAGTTAAGCTTAAGTTTTTTCAGCTAAAAAAAAAAAATCACACCCGATTACAGATTCGCGCCCATTAACTAACCGAAAAACAAACACACTGTCCAAATGACCGAATATCGGCAGATTTTTCGTATCGTGTATGGCCAGCGTTAGGGCCTCCCTCACATGACTGGGTAGCTGTGGCTGCCAGCTTCCTGTGGCAAGAATCAATGGTTTCTTACTGCTGGAATGACCAGGTCATGAGATCAGCAGCAACTGCTCGGAGGTCTTAATTTAATGGCCAGGCTGACAACAGTCGCTGCTGTTTGCATGTAGCTGCACCACTGTCAGCCTGCAATTAAATAAAATGGCCTAAATGGCTGTTGCCGATTGCATGACCCCGTCATCCCATAAGCAGGAAATGGTCAATTCTTGCCACAGGCAACCGGCAGCCACAGCTACCTGGCCATGTGAAGAAGGAGGCCTTAACTCCTTGGCACTGACAGTACACATATGCGTCCACTTGGCGGGAGGACCTTAAGGTTGAGTGGCTGTATATATGTGGCCCTGTCTAAACTACTTACTGTGCTGATCACGTGCTCCATGCATACTCCCTGTATAGTAGCAAGCAGGGATCAGAAAGCTCCCAATGCATACATACGATGCTCGGGAGCTTTCCGATCATGTGACAGCCGATTACGGTAGTCACATGACCCGAATGCCTGCCTCCCGGCATTTGAAACCTTCTAAATGGCCCAGAGACGCCAGTGCTAAAGGGTTAAGCTGGACGAGTTTGTACGCATGCTGTGACCAAAATGCTTTTGCAGCAAAAAAACAATTTCTGCCTGTCACATTTGGCAAGCAGTACCACCACCAGTGTATACGACCCTTTCAAGGCATTCAGGAGGCAGCAGTATGTCTTCCTGAATGCCAGTCAGCTGCACCTGTATTGGTCTCTTAAAAATGATCCACCCTGAACCGCTTTTCAGAGACCAACATAAGTGTACATGTTTGTAATAAGAAAATATTTACCAACTAAAAGATTTTCATATACCTGTTTCTGTGACAATTTTTGAACCACGTAACTTTCTGCATCGGTGATAATGGTCAATGGTTTTTACTTATTTAAAACTACTATCATCTAAATCTCTGCAACTAAAAAACAAGTAGAATTATTTACCAAATTATGAAAAATAAAATAAAAGCCTTTGACAAAAAAAAAAAAAAAATTAAAGCTTGCCCAATTCCAAAATCATTGCAAATTATTATGACCGTCTTCATTTATTATTAAAAGTTAAATTATGATCACATTTTAAGAGAGTATAGTATGCAGAAAGCCAATAGAGTCCTAAAGGCTGACAAAGTTACTCACAACTTTAGTCATATAACTCTTAACTACCTATTGTATGCATTTGCTTTGAACATTCATTCAGCAACACTTCAGCTACAAAATGATATACCTGTTAACGTAGGTGTGTTGCTAGGCAATGTGAATGACCCTGAACCTGCAGTTTTAAGTACAAAAATAAATGGCACACTTCTTAAAAGCACCACTTTACGCTTTTCATCAAGGTCAATGAAATGGTTAAGTGAAAAATTATTCTGGTATGCTTACAAGTTCGCAGCATTGTTTCCCCTATTATACCGTTCTTACAAAGCTTACATTCAGAATCATATCTGCACAGCAACCCAATGCTTTCCTGATGTAGGAAAACAAGCAACTATAGCTTTTGCCCTTGGAATGTAAAAGCAAATAACGAACTGGAAGGCTGTGAATTGAAAGAAAAGAAAGAAGGAAGGGACGTCATGGGCAATTATGGGCCTGGCTGCACTAACCTCTAAGCCATCAAGTTGTTTGTGAAGTCACAATACCTAATAATGGAGCTGACCGAACGGAATTTTCATGCATAAGTATTTGCGGCTGCAGCACTTGATTCTCTGATGAGATGAAGATACCTCTGCAGTCTTTAATGCTGATGCAGCTGCTCAAACATGACCTTGATACATCCAGACAACATATGCAAATTGAGAGGACAGAACACTGCCTCTTCTACGTGTGTCATGGCACCTAAGCGGCAGGTCATCTTTGTCTTCAGTTAGAAACTTTACTGCATTATGTCTTCAAAAATGGCAACCAATGACTGGATAGGAATGTAACTGAGCTGGTGTCTCAAGGTGGAATTAAACCCTGCAGTATAAAGCTGGAAAAAAACACACAACCCCATCCATCAGGTTTAACATGCCCCCTGTAAAGCCTCTAAATTGATATTTTAGAATGGCTACTTTTTTTTTTTCTAATCTGAGAGTTTTCTTCTACCAAGCTGAAGCCTACACATCTTAAAAAAAAGGTATCCAAGCTTTACTTCCCAAAATACTTCTTCCGCCTTTTCTGACATACATTTTAAATTCTCTTTTGGTACTTTTCCACTGCAAGTACCGGCTCGGTTCTACTCGGCCCCGGTTGGCCCTGTTTGCTTTTCCACTGCCGGTACCGCATGGTACGGTATGGTTTGCTTTTCCACTAAAGTAGTACTAAAGTTAAGTGGGTGGGATAACAACGATTCTCTGACCAATCAGTGGCTAGTAGTGACTGCATGCAAAGGATAGTGGGATATGATACCGGGTATGGTACCTCTTGGAACCACAATCAAGGTGGTACTGTTTTTGAGAGCCGTACCGTTCGGTTCCATGCAGTGGAAAAGCACCGCCGTACCGAACCGTTCCTACACCGTACCATGCGGTACCAGCAGTGGAAAAGCACAAAAGCGAGCCGAACCGTTCGGTTTCATGCAGTGGAAAAGCGCCATTACATGCACAGCTTGGAACCATGCTTTGTGCTATGCATGATTCCTCCGCAGTGCTTGGCATACAGTGCAATCGCATGAGAGTGAGTGTCTCTGCCGGAGACAATAGTTTACGTCACCACAGCAAGGCGTTCTAACGCTTCATGTACACTACAGCTCCTAAACTTGTGTTTAGGAGTTTTCAGCCTTTTGGTGCTAAAAAGTTTCTATATGCAACTCCATAAAAGCCTATGTGTCAATGTACACATAGGCTGTTACCAGAATTTAGGAGCTGCTGCTGTTCGGGGGAACTTCAACCACCCTCCCCAAAACATAGAATAATCACCTTCCAGATAGGATAGTTTTGACCACTGACTCCTGGCGGACAGAGTAGGCTGAGTGTACATGAAGCCTAAAGAGCACAGAATGGCCAATGCGCTGTGAATGCAGGATAAACTGCACATGCACAAGTATTGTCAGAGGCCTAAATAAATTGATGGTGGGTAGAGGTGCGGAGGAAGACCCCCATGCAGCCCCAAAGTTAGCAATGTACTGATGTTTTATATAGGGTAGAGAATATCGCAATCAGAGTGATTAAATCACATCAGGGCTCGGAACTCATACGGGTCAATGAAAAAAAATGCATGCAATCCATATATTATAAAAAAGATGTCATGTTGGTGAGAAATCCATTCCCCCATCCCCAGTAATTGGCAGACCTCAGCATCCCACTTTGGACTAGATTGAACAATGTTGGTATATCAATGGCTAGAGATACAGGCTTTGGCTGCAGAAATAAAAAAAAATCTAATTATGGGTTTCTTTGCAAGGGGTATCCACCTGGAAAAATAGAACTACCGACAGGGGAAAACCAAATCTATGTGTGGATGTAGGCAACTTATATGCAATGCACTCCAAACAAGCTCAACCTAGCATCATTCTGGTGAGAAAAGGACACATACAGTACAAAGCAAATGTTTATGTGCCCCTACGCTAATCTGTAAAGAACAATGAAAGCTCAAAGGGCACAATTTTCACTGAAAGAAGACTTTCTCAATGGAGAACGACCCCTAACCTAAATCTAAAGACATTTTTTTTTTTTTTTTGCGGTCTTTCCCAGCTAGGGAGATTGATCTTCTCTAATTGTCTTAAACTGGAAATACTTTACACTGAGATTTCCCTATCCATACATTTGAGGTGGATTGGGAAATCCTCCCTGCTGTGTCCTTTGACAGCGGGACTCTCTTGTTGTCAGAATACACTGATCAGCACTGCAGAACACTGGCTGCATGTGCTGATTGAGCAGAATTTTCAAACAAGCCTGTTCATGAAACTCGATCAATAGAGCAACTTCTTACGGATGGGAACAGTCATAGGAAAAAGAGGGGTACAGGCGCTGCAAACTTCACACATAAAAGCTCCGCCCAGTGGTCAGACCTCAGGGGCTGCCGACACCACCAGAATAAGGAAAGGGATGGTTGGCACTCAGGAGGATATCCAAAAAATAGTATTCCTTTTTACATTCAATAAAAGAATACTATTTTTTGGATGCCATCTTGAGTGCCGACCATCCCTTTCCTTACTTGGGAACTGTCATAAGGATTCAAATCTGACTGGACATTTCAATCCATGTATGGCCAGGTTTGGTCATCATTTGGCGCTTTTCCACTGCATGGAACCGAACGCTTCGGCTCGCTTTTGTGCTTTTCCACTGCTGGTACCGCATGGTACGGTGTAGGAAAGGTTCGGTACAGTGGCGCTTTTCCACTGCATGGAACCGAACGGTACGGCTCTCAAAAACAGTACCATCTCGATTGTGGTTCCAAGAGGTACCATACCCGGTACCATATCCCACAATACTTTGCATGCAGTCACTACTAGCCACTGATTGGTCAGAGAATCCCACCCACCCCGTTGTTATCCCACCCACTTAGCTTTAGTACTACTTTAGTGGAAAAGCAAACCGTACCGTAGCGAACCGAACCGTTCCAACACCGTACCAGCAGTGGAAAAGCAAACCGGGCCGAGTAGAGCAGAGCCGGTACTTGCAGTGGAAAAGTGCCAAATCATTGTGTCCAGGAATAAAAGTAAGTAAAAATGTAACATTTCAAGCTTTCACTTGCACAAAACAGAGGCAACATTTTTCCATCACTTGTGGTAACAACTGTCTAAAGGGAAACATTTCCTCCCAGTTCCTAATGTTTCCAAAGGACAGAAAAAGAAGGGCGATCTCTACAATAGGACACATGCTTTAATCATTCCTCCAAAAAAAAAAAAAGTTTTGTCTTTAGATACATACCAACTATTTAAAAATATAAAAAAGTAATTTGTTCTCTTTAATGCATGCGTGTTTTCCCTCATTAAAGCTGCAACCATAGAAAATGTTTAGGTGATCAGCCAGAAATTCACTGAGTTCCCAACTTTGACATCATTGCACCCTCCTCACATGACTGGCTGCTGAGGCCCAAAGAGTCACATAGGGGAGGTCACACTGTCTCACATATGCAAAAGCCTCCCTCCATTGCGGAGGGCTCCAGCGATGCAGCTAAGTGGTAAGAGAGTGCTGCTTTGTAAATATACATGCCTGGGAAAGTGGGATTTGTGCAGACACTGTCCCATTGCCCTGAGTTGGCAAGGGGACAGTGTCACTTTAAAAGGATCTTTCAAAATACTTGTAATCCAATCTTGAATCTCTTGATGATTAAAAGATTTTACATACTGCATAATGCAGTTTATGCTAATGTATCCTCACTGCAGCATTACCTTAATCCTGCATTTAAAATGGGTCTAAAGCACAAGCTGAGCAGTGTGTCTTGCAGTATCATTTCACCTTCCGCTGAACACCTCCCTATTCAAATAACCTGTCACCCAAAAAGCAAAACATTAATCCGGCTGCTGTGGGTGACTGACTTTTATTGCTTTGGTGGGGGATTGTAGAGATGGATTTAGTGGATTAGCCAAAATATACAAGTAATAGTTCTCTGGTGTGTAATTCATATTTTGTTCTTATGGATTTGTTTAACAGCACTGGTATTTATCCATTATATGAAAATATGTAAGGTGACCTTACACTGGACCCCATCCCCCCCAGTCCGGCTGTACTGTAGTCCCGCGATCCTGCTTGGTCAGGGACCTAAATGCCGCTTCACTGGTCTGGGGATTTGAAATCCCCCTGGAATTCTCTCCTCTCCGCACTGACAGGACAGGCTAGCCCAGTGATGGCGAACCTTGGCACCCCAAATGTTTTGGAACTACATTCCCCATGATGCTCATGCACTCTGCAGTGTAGATGAGTATCATGGGAAATGTAGTTCCAAAACATCTGGGGTGCCAAGGTTTGCCATTACTGGGCTAGATGGATTCTGATTGGTCAGCGCAGTCCAGATGACTGTGCAGACCAATTAGAATCCCTCTTGTCTGCACAGGCTGAGAGGTACGGAAAGGAGATTAAGCAGCAGGGAATTTTAAATCCCCGGACCTGTGAAACAGGGTTACGGTCCCAAACAGAGCAGGATAATAGGACTACCGTACAGAAGGGCGGATTTTCTGTAAAGCTGAACTTACAATTTTTAAAAACTTATTCTGACACGCCTCACTCGCTCGAATGAAGAGAAAAATCACTTGATTCTCCCATCCACACTAAAGACTGCAGACGAACAGAATTCTTCTGTGCCAATTGTATTCTGACAGCTGGCTCCCCCTGAATACTCAAACAGTGGCTGTATCTGATAGGTTCTGTTTGGCCAACACTTACACCCCTCCCCCGCAGGTGGAGGAATGCCGACAGGGCAACTCATGGAATAATTGTGTAAACCTTCCATTGACAGAGTAGAATTATCCTCACTGTGTTTTTTAACCACTTTACCACTGGAGGATTTTCCTGCTTTACGTCCAGGCCACTTTTTGCAACTTGGCACTGTGCGACTTTAACTGACAATTGCGCGGTCATGCAACGCCGTACCCAAACAAAATGTACGTCCTTTTTTTCCCCACAAACAGAGCTTTCTTTTGGTGGGATTTGATCACCTCTGTGCTTTTCATTTTTTGCGATAATAAAAAAAGAGCGAACATTTTGCGAAAAAAATTTACATTTTCTACTTTGACAGTTATAAAATATCCAATATATTCAATTTATGTCATATATTTAGGCCAAAATGTATTTAGCTACATGTCTTTGACAAAAAAATCCTCAATGAGCGCATTTTTAACCGCTTTAAGACCGGAAGATTTTACCATATTCCTGACCAGGCTATATTTTGCGATTCGGCACTGCGTTACTTTAATGGATAATTGCGTGGTCGTGCGATGCTGTACCCAAATTAAATTGATGTCCTTTTTTCCCCACAAATAGAGCTTTCTTTTGGTGGTATTTGATCACCTGTGCGATTTTTAATTTTTGAAAAAACAAAACAAAACATTTTTTACATTCTGATATAGAACATTCCCCAAAAAATTTTAAAAAACATTTAACATTTTAGGCCAATTTGTTTTCTGCTACATATTTTTGTTAAAAAAAAAAAATAAAAAAAAAAATCACACTAAGCGTATTTTGATTGGTTTGCGCAAAAGTTATCGTGTTTACTAACTAACTACGGGAAAGATATGTCATTTTAATTGTTTATTTTTTTTTATAGTAATGCCGGCGATCTGCGATATTTTTGCGGGACTGCGACATTGCGGCAGACAGATCGGACCCCTGACATTTTTGACACTTTTGGGGGTACCAGTGACATTACTACAGTAATCAGTGCTATAAATATGCACTGTTACAGTAATAATGACACTGGCAGGGAAGGGGTTAACTTTATTGGTGATCAAGTGTTAAATGTATGTCTCATGCTTACGTGTGTGGGGGGAGGGGACTGTGTGACACGCACAGATCGCAGGTTCAGCTATGCTGAATCCTGTAATCTGTCCCTGCCTGTCAGATTGGAGATCCGCCCACTTTGTTTACACAAGCGGGCGGATCGCCTCACTCGATGCCCGACGATTGGGGAAGAGTGGCGGTGATCACCGCCTCTCCTCCCCTGCCCCATCTCCCGCTGTGGGGGTGGGATCCAGCGACCTAGGTCTACGTCGCTGGACGAGAACGAGCCACTTTGCCGCAGTACCAGCTCAGTGCGCGGTCAGCAAGTGGTTAAAGTTCTGCTATCACCATTTCCCAGCAAATAATGACTAAAGAAAGCTCAATAGCTCCAATGATCATGTGAAACCAGCTTCAAAGTAACTTTACCTAGTTCTTCTATTATACTGATGTTACCATAAAAAAGGTACAGTTATTTTTGGTGCCAAGTATAAAGCCCCTTTCAGACGAACAATCTGATCAGATCCGCCTGTCAGTTTTTTAGGTGGACCTGATCGGATGCTCCATGCATCAGTATGGGGCAGCGGATGTCAGTGGAGACATGTCCGCTGACACCCGTTGCCATCCGCATCCGATCCTGTCCGTGAAATCCGGACGGATGGAAACCCTATTTTCCATCTGTCCAGGGGATCGGATCGGATGGGATCAGATGAGAGTGGACAGGTGGTCACACGGTCCGCCTCTGTCGGTGGATCGATCACCCGCTCAGCATTTTTGCAGTAGCGATTTTCAGCTGAAGCATTTTTTTTTTTTTTTAATCTTTTCATCAAATTTAAAAACAAAAAAAAAAACAACAAAAAAAACCAAACACAGGTGCAGTCGGTTCACATTACAACAATGCCAGTAATACAAGGATAAGGCATATTACCCACGCAGGGGTCCCGATGAAAAAGCATAGGAAGGTAAAACACAGCAAAAAAGTGCAGCTAGGGCGTCAAGTACCCAAGTCAAAAGGGCAACCAGCGACAGTCCAGGAGCCCAGAGGGCAGGGAACCGGGGAGGGGGGGCACACAAAAAAAGATGCCCCAACCCAGGAAATTTAGGTGAGGAAGTGGAGCCCACAGTTAATCACTCATGGCGGTGGAGGGATCAGATTGCCATTTGGCCCAGACTCTCGTGTTTTTTTGGGCAGCCTCTGTGTGCATAGGTATCCCTATAGAGGCATCACAGAGTTCACTAATTTCTTCCAATGTAACACCGTGGGAGGGGTCCGCTGTTTCCAATGAAGCACTATTGTTTTCCTAGCATAGAAGAGCAATAGGCCCAACAACGTCCGTTCAGCCACCCGGGGCACCAAATCGTCCAGCAGGCCCAGCAGGCAGATATTGGGGGAAGGGTCAATCACGACCTGCAAGACCCTCCCGATCACCAGGAGTACCGAAGACCAAAATGTGGAAAGGTTTGGGCAGGACCAAAATATAAGAAGGAAATGGCCCGACTCATGACCACAGCGCCAGCAGGCCGAGGGGTGGGAGGCGTGAATTTTATGAAGGATATATGGGGTGAGGTAAGCCCTGTGGGCTATCTTATATTGAATGAGCCTGTCTCTAAGGGAAACCAGTATTTTAAAGGGAAGCTCCCACATATTTATCCAGTCCTCGGGGTCCAAGTCCGGAACATCCCGAGCCCAACGAGCACGTAGGCCAGAGAGTTCCGGAGAGAAGACCCGGAGGATATGCGCATAGAGAACCGAGACCGCCCATTCGGAGCAGTCATACCACAGGACCCGCTCCAGATCCGGCTGTACCACCTGTGAGCTCCCCGAGGGGAACTGGGACCGGAAGGCATGGGAGAACTGGAGATACCAAAACACATGGGAAGAGGGGACATTGAAAGTAATGGTGAAATGCTCAAAGGAGGGGAAGGAGAGATCCGATGTCCCATCTGAGACCTTTTTGAGGTTGTATTTGGTCCAAGCTACTGGGTCAGGGAGAGAAAAAAGGTGTGGCAAGGTGGGGTTATTCCACAATGGGGCGTTGGGGGAGACCGCAGCGCTCGGGAAAAGCTGCAAGCTGGTTTTCCAGGCACGGGGTACTATTTTCATGGAGGTGGTCAGCCCGTATGGAGCCCTAGGCCCCCTAAAGAGCAGATGGGAAAGGACCTCCACGGACCCGAGCACCACAGTCAGCTGAAGCATTTTTAAGCAAAACTATACTCCTACAAAAGCTAATGGCTCAAGAGCACTGATAAAACGCCAAATAGCCGCATTTTTGGATGTTTAACGTTTGTAAGCTTTTATCAGGGTTAAGGCGTTTTTACTAGGGATGCACCGAAATGAAAATTTTGGGCCGAAACCGAAAATGCAGGATGCCCTTGGCCGAAAACCGAAACTGACTTTTTCCCCAAAAATTTTTTAAAATGGATAGAACAGGGGCATACACCAAAAACAGGTAGTGACATACACCTGTTGCGGCCACCCTGTCGCAGTATATGTACTGTGATGGGTTGGCAAGAGGTTAATTTAATTACCAATGGTATTTGTATTATGAAGCATGAGGGGTTAATGTATTGTCACTGCTGGTCACTCATCTATTAGTGATCGACCAGTGGCAGGTATTAACCCCTTTGTGCTGCATTAGTGCAACCAGTATC
Source organism: Pelophylax lessonae (assembly GCF_965119305.1). Taxonomy (NCBI): domain Eukaryota; kingdom Metazoa; phylum Chordata; class Amphibia; order Anura; family Ranidae; genus Pelophylax; species Pelophylax lessonae. The sequence continues at coordinate 311,553,114 of NC_138769.1, read as the reverse complement.
AGTGCAACCAGTGTTAATTAACACTGATACTGTTTGCACTAATGCAACACAAAAGGGTTAATTACCTGCCACTGGTCGGTCACTAATAGATGAGTGACCAGCAGTGACAATACATTAACCCCCTCATGCTTCATAATACAAAAACCATTGGTAAGCTGCCTCAGCTCCCCCCCCCCCCCACTGCCTCAGCGTCCCTCCTCGGGTTTCCTTAATTCAAAAGTCCCGCCTCTGACCGGCGGCACCGCCTCTCAATGACGTCCCTACTACGATCTGTGCATTATGAATGGACATACCAGGCGGGGGCGGGGCGAGCGGCCGCTATAGAGAGAACTATGTGAATTATCCCTGTCAGCTCAGCACGACTATGTGTGAATGAGAACAGAACTGACCTGACACGGGGCGGGGGGCGGGCGGAGCGGCCGCTATTAGCTGTAACTATGTGAGCGCTTCACTTCCCTGACAGGCATGCATCTCCGCTGTCAGGGAAGTGAAGCTCTCACATAGTTACAGCTAATAGCGGCCGCTCCGCCCGCCCCCCTGCCCGGTGTCAGGTCAGTTCTGTTCTCATTCACACATAGTCGTGCTGAGCTGACAGGAAGGATCACATTAGTTCTCGCTATAGCGGCCGCTCGCCCCACCCCCCCGCCTGGTATGTCCATTCATAATGCACAGATCGTAGTAGGGACGTCATTGAGAGGCGGACGGCCGGCCAGAGGCGGGACTTTTAAAACCTGCCCTGCGCTGCGCCCTCCTTCCCCACGGCTGCCATTTTTATTTTCTGCAATGTTAACCCATTATCGGCCGAAATGAGATAGGCTCATTTTCGGCCGATAATATCGGTGGCCGAAATTTCGGTGCATCCCTAGTTTTTACAGCTGAAAAATGCCTCTTAAAACCCACTAGTTCTGGGTTTTTTTCCAGCCAGAAAACGCCCCTGCCAAAAACTGCTGATAACAGCCTTTGTGTGCATGGACACATAGGATAACATGCTGAGGAGTTTATTGACGCCAAAAACAGCAGCTGGTAAAAAAAAAAAACGTCCAGTGTGCATAAGGCCTGGTTCAAAATGCAATCTACCATTTAAACTGCCTCAGATCAATTAAAGCTTACAATTCAAGATTCATAACGTACCTCAATCCGGTTAGGACAACCTCCTGAGCAGCTACTGAATTTGTTTCCGGTCAACATTTCTCCAATGACAATGCTGTTGCAAGCCCTCTCAGAAGACACGTTCGATTGCAGTTCAAGTGAACGGCAAACATTTCTAACACATGCTAGAACATTAAATGATCTTTTGTATAATTGGTGAAATTAAATCTTCATTTAGTGCTTCATTAGTGGTTATAACTTCTGTCCCAGTTATACCAGAAAATGGTTTTCATGAATTCACAAACACCCCGTTCCTTTAACTAATTAAGAGCACAAAAGTCTTGGCTGGAACTCTATCAGCTGAACCAGAGTCCATTATTCCAAAATTAGTTCATGCTGATCAAGCGGCATTCATTAAAAAGGAGTTCACATAACACTTACAGATCCTGCAATGCGCTGCACAACCCGAGAATAGTTCAAGTAATATGGATTGCTTTTCAGACATAAAATAAAGGACATGGACAACATTCTCATTTTCTTTAGTGGTCATGTTTTCCTAACGAAGTGACTGAAAGTGCCAATCCAGAAAACAAATACGTAGGGAAAAAAAACTCATAAAAAACAATATCTACCTACCTATCTATCCTGATAGCAAAAAAGAGGGATAAACAGAGGACATTTTAACCCAAAAATTGGTAAGGTTCTGCAATGAAAAACTTTCACTTTAACCTAAAATGTCCTGATTCTTTATTTTCTGTACTACTTCTATGCATTGTATATGAAAATACTGCCTAATCAGGCAGTCCCTGAATTACATACATCAGACTTACAAACAACAACTACTTACAAATGGAGAGAGACAACAGGAAGTGAGAGGAAATCTACCCCTAGGAAGGGAAATTTACTCCTGTAAGAGTTATCATGGGAAAAAAGGTGTCTCCACTGAAGCTTTATCACCAATCCTTGTTTCCACGACAACCCAAAATTTTCAAAATCCAATTATCACAGGGACAGAAAGTGAAGTGAAATCCTCTGAACAGAAGCACAGACAGCAAAACAAACGCCACAGGGGTGTTAACCCTTATCTAGGCTATCCAAAAAAAATTAAAAAAAACGTTTCTGGCTAGAGTTACACTTAAATGTACCTGTTCCAACTTATAGCCTGGAAACTGCCTAATAAATATATATATATATATATATATATATATATATATATATCACACATACACATGCATATATAAACATTACCTCACAAAAGTAAGTACACCCTCACATTTTTGTAAATGTTTTACTCTATCTTTTTATGTGACAACACTGAAGAAATGACACTTTGCTACAATGTAAAGTAGTGAGTGTACAGCTTGTATAACAGTGTAAATTTGCTGTCCCCTCAAAATAACTCAACACAGCCATTAATGTTGAAACCGCTGGCAACAAAAGCGAGTGTACCCCTAAGTGAAAATGTCCAAATTGGGCCCAACGTGTCAATATTTTGTGTGGCCACCATTATTTTCCAGCACTGCCTTAACTCTCTTGGGCATGGAGTTCACCAGAGCTTCAAAAGGTTGCCACTGGAGTCCTCTTCCACTCCTCCATGATGACATCACGGAGCTGGTGGATGTTAGAGAGACCATGCGTTCCTCCACCTTTCGTTTGAGGATGCCCCACAGATGCTCAATAGGATTTAGGTCTGGAGACATGCTTGGCCAGTTCATCACCCTCAGCTTTTTTTGCAAAGCAGGGTCATCTTAGAGGAGTGTTTGGGGTCGTTCTGTTGGAATACTGCCCTGCCGCCCAGCCTCCGAAGGGAGGAGATCATGCTCTGCTTCAGTATGTCACAGTACATTCATGGTTCCCTCAATGAACTGTAGCTCCCCAGTGCCGGCATCACTCATGCAGCCCCAGACCATGACACTCCCGTCACCATGCTTGACTGTAGGCAAGATACACTTGTCTTTGTACTTCTCACCTGGTTTCCGCCACACACGCTTTACACCATCTGAACCAAATACATTTATCTTGGTCTCATCAGACCACAGGACATGGTTCCAGTAATCCCATGTCCTTAGTCTGCTTGTCTTCAGCAAACTGTTTGCGGTCTTTGTACATCATCTTTAAAACATGCGTCTTTCTGGAATGACAACCATGCAGACCAATTTGATGCAGTGTGCAGCGTATGGTCACTGACAGGCTAACCCCCCCATCCCCCCCTTCAAATTCTGCAGCAATGCTGGTAGCACTCATATGTCTACTTCCCAAAGACAACCTCTGGCTATGGCGCTGAGCACGTGTACTCAACCTCTTTGGTCGACTATGGTGAGCCCTGTTTTGAGTAGATCCTGTCCTGTTAAACCACTGTATGGTCTCGTCGCCCATGCTGTAGCTCAGTTTCAGGGTCTTGGCAATCTTCTTATAGCCTAGGCCATCTTTATGTAGAGCAACAATTCTTTTTTTTTTTCAGATCTTTAGAGAGTTTTTTGCCATGATGTGCCATGTTGAAGTTCCAGTGACCAGTATAAGAGAGTTAGAGCAATAACACCAAATTTAACACACCTGTTCCCCATTCACACCCAAGACCTCGTAGCACTAAGGAGTCACATGACAGGAGGGAAAATGGCTAATTGGACCAAATTTGGACATTTTAACTTAGGGGTGTACTCCCTTTTGTTGCCAGCGGTTTAGACATTATTGGCTGTGTGTTGAGTTATTTTGAGGGGACAGCAAATATACACTGTTCTACAAAGCTGTACACCCGCTACTTTACATTGTAACAAAGTAATTTCTTCCGTGTTTTCACATGAAAAGATAGAAATACAATTATTTACAAAAATGTGAGGGGTGTACTCACTTTTTTGAGATCCTGTATACACATTTACACACACCTCAAAAAAATCAAAGGAACACTTTTTAATCAGAGTATAGAATCAAGTAAATCAAGCTCCTGTGATATCGATCTGCTCAGTTAAGTATCAGAGGGAGTTGTTAATAACAGCTGCATTGGTGTTAATGAAATTACCAACAGGGCAACAATGAGACAACCTCCAAAACAGAATGGTTTTACAGGTGGAGGCTACAGAAATTAGTTTCTCTACTCCTCTTTTCTGACTGTTTTACACTAGATTTGCATTTGGCAAGGGTCAGTGCCACTGCTGGTAGCATGGAGGCGATACCTGGGCCCTATAGAGGTTGCACAAGCATTCCAACTCCTCCAGAATGGCACATCAATACGTGCCATTGCCAGAAGGTTTGCTGTGTGTCCCACCACAGTTTTAAGAGCATAGAGGAGATTCCAGAAGGCAAGCAGTTACTCTAGGAGAGCTGGACAGGGCCATAGAAGGACCTTTATCCATCAGCAGGACCGGTATCTGCCCCTTTTTGCAAAGAGGAACAGGATGAGCACTGCCAGAGCCCTACAAAAGGGCCTAAAGCAGGGCACTGGTGTGCAATGTGTCTGACCAAACAATCAGAAACAGACTTCATGAGGGTGGCCTTAGGGCCCAACGTCCTCTAGTGGTCCCTGTGCTTACTGCCTGGCACCATGGAGCTCAATTGGCATTTGTCATTGAACACCAAAATTGGCAGGTACGCCACTGGCGCCCTGTACTTTTCACAGATAAAAGCAGGTTCACCCTGAGCACATGTGAGAGAGGTGAAAGGGTTTGGAGAAGCCGTGGAGAACGTTACGCTGCCTGTAATATTGTTCAGCATGTCTGGTTTGGTGGTGGGTCAGTAATGGTCTGGGAAAGCCTATCCATGGAGGGATGCACAGACCTCTACAGGCTAGACAATGGCACCCTGACTATCATTTGGTATTGGGATGAAATGCTTGGACCCATTGTCAGACCCTACGCTGGTGCAGTGGGTCTTGGTTTCCTCCTGGTGCACGGCAATGCCCGGCCTCATGTGGCGAGATTATGCAACCAGTTCCTGGAGGATAAATACCACTGAATGGCCCCCACGCTCGCCTGACCTAAATCCAACAGAACACTTCTGGGACATTATGTTTTGGTCCATCTGACACCACCAGGTTGCACCTCAGTGATACCCTGATCCAGATCTGGGAGGCAATACCCCAGTACAACATGCGTTGTCTCAAAAGGAGCATGCCCCGACATTGTCAGGCACGCATACAAGCATGTGGGGACCATACAAACTAGGGATCGACCGATTATGGGCAAAGCTGATATATCGAGGGCCGATATGCACTTTCTCCGATATATCTGAATCGGCCACCAAGGTATCGAATATTACCGAAATTTTGGAAAGTGCATGTACAGGGGTGATGCCTGCAGCTAGAGGCATCACCCTGGTAACGGCATCCATGGCCGACGGTCGGCTGTCTTGTAATGACAACCAAAGCGGCAGAGCGCCCAGGTCTCCCATCCCAATGAGAGACCCGGGCAACCAGCCTGCACGGCTGCCGAAGACCTGATCAAAGCCGCATTTGGCTCGGATCGGGTCTCCATGCAAAAACCCGGAAGTGATGTCACGACATCACTTCCTAATACTGGCGCCAGATTGGAAAAAAAAAAAAAAAAAAAGGACAGCATTCAAAACAGCCAAACCTGGCGTTTTGAATGCTTTTAAGTGCAGTCTTTTAGACCCCAGATCCCTCCACAAGAGTACCTGTTAAGTAAAATAAATAAATAATTTAAATGTACAAAAATATCGGCCGATACCGATATGCATTGGCCAAAATATCGGTATCGGCAAAAAAATAAAAAAAAAAATCGGTCGATCACTAGTTATAACCCCTGACAGTTTATTTTTCTCTTTTGTTCATTGATGAACACAGCTCCTGATCTTCGAAACATCGACCCATATCGATACGCGATGAAAAAACGATATTCGTCGATCCCTAATACAAATTACTGAGTACCATTTTAAATTGCTGCAAATGAAATTTCAGCATAATGGACTAGCCTGCTGCATAATTTTTTCAGTTTAATTTTCGGGGTGTTTTTGAATTCAACCCTCTGTAGGTTGAGAATTTTACCTTCCATATGATGTGGCATCCTTTCGTTGCCAACACATTACCCAGTCCATAACATTATAGATATCCAGCATGATATTTTCACAATTTTTTTTTTTGATCCACCAGCACTCATAATTTGTAATTTCAGAAGCATCTCTACTAGTTATGAAACATATGCACTATATGTATGGGTTATATGTAGAGTAAAAAGTGTAGATTATTTTAGCAAAACTTTGTCACCTTATTGGCTGGAGCACTCACTCTTGCAGCCTCTTAGGGCAGACATGCTAGCTCTACAGCCAGGCTGAGTGAGCTAAAAGCCAGATTTTATATAGAGCAGCTGGCTTCACTGCCCAGACTACCTCCCGAGCTGTGTCCTGGCATTAACCCTCAATCTGCTGCAAGCAACTGCCCCATCTCTACCATTTTTAAGGCTTCATGTACACTAGCAGCTCCTAAACTGGAGTTTAGGAGCTTTTGGTGTTTTTTTGCCAAAGCTCCTAAGCTCAACTCCATAAAAGCCTGTGTGTCAATGTACATATAGGCTTTTAGCACTGTTATGAGGGTGCTGTGATGTGGTGAGGTTCAACCTCCCTCGCCTGAAAGCAGAAAACTTGCATTCAGTATAGGAACGTTTTGACCGTCAGCCACGGGAAACCGCAAGGCCGTGGTAAATGACGGCCAAGTGTACATGAAGCCTTAGGTCCCTAACTTACATTTATTCACATACAGTACTAGGGTCAATTTAAACTGGAGCCAACTAACCTACATGTGTGTATACACACGTATTAATATTTGTCATAGTTTTTAGGTGGTGGTCCAGCTAGAACAACCAGGTATAGAAAATATCAGTATGTTAATTGAAGAAGCTTACAGGAGCCAACCCATGAAAATCCAATAGCTCCATTTTTGATGAATGCAGAACTTTCTTATTGTATTTAGGTGTACCTAAAATTGTACATTACTGTTTAAGTGAAACTACACCACTGCTTTATGTTCATTCAACAGTACAGACCAGTACAAAAAGGAAAAATGTGATTTTGGAGCCCATGCAACCCTTGTCCACACATCTCCTAAGGTATGTAATATACCCATTTTTGCTATAACATGCTAACATTAGATTTGTGATTTGGGCGTAATCAGCACCTTTGTCCTACAGACTTCTGATGTCACCCCCAGTATCTACTGGATGTCCACTGGAGACAGCCCAGATCCTAAGTGAGATTTCCTTCAAGTCTTCCTGTTGCTATAAGGCCCATTTCACACGGGGCAGATCCGCTTGGCAGACTCCGCTAGCTCAGCAGGGATCGCTTTGTTGACCTGTCAGAGTCCCGCTCTCCTCTATGAGGAGATCGGATGAAAACGGACAGCATGACGGTTTTCATCTGATCCGACCCGCTGGACAGATGATGAATGTATCGCCATCGTCTGTTTTAATCGGATGTTGTTGCATCGGACGACAGATGGGTATAAGCAGACATATCTCTGCTGACAGCCGCCTCTCCATAGAGGAGAATGGGTGGCCCAATCAGGTCCACCTGAAAAACGGACAGGCGGACTTGATCGGTCCAATCGTGTGAAAGAGACCCAAGACAGCAGCCACCCTCTGCAGTGATCATTCCCAGAGCATAACAGACCATGCACCTGCAACAACACTACAGGTATATGGTCAGCTTTACAAATGGCATCTATGGGTGTATGGCCAGCTGCTACACAGTGCTATAAACTTTCTCCATGTGGCAGTGCTGGTGTTTGATGACTGGCCCAGCAGTGTCAAATGAAAGGAGTCACATGCTCCTCCATGCCCCCAAGAATTGTGTGTTTTCCTTGCGTCCAACAGTCAAATAGAGTAGGCGAGTGAGTATGTGATGTGGGGCTGTAGAAGATTAGGGCAAAGCAATTGTGTGTATTAAAGGATATGTAAACCCTAAGGCTCCATTCACACCTGGGCGTTTTTGAGTGTTTTTCAGCTCCAAAAACGCTAAAAAAAAAAAAAAAAACGTTCCAAAACGCTCCAACAAGTAAAACCCCATTCATTTAAATGGCCCCTGTTCACATCTGAGCGTTTTGCAAAACGCCTGTAGCTGAAAAAAGTACATGAGCTTCTTTTTGGGCTGATTACCAGCTTTTTTTTGATAGATGTCAATGCCTGCCTCAAAAAACGCCTGAAATAAACGCCTGAAAATCGTGGTAAAAATCGCGGTAAAATGCTACGCTCAAGTGTGAATGCAGCCTTAAAATAAGCCTCTCTTATTTGCACCCTTTTGGTTTGTTAAATATACCACTGAAAGTGTTTTATTAGATCTGGTCAACAAATAAACACACAAAAAAAAATAAAAATCATTGTTAACCCTGGCAGAAATCTTGTCAGCTGATATTTTTCTGTGATCTCTGCCTATGCTGCATACTTACCAGTTCATCTCCTCTCTATGTTATCAAAGGGAGAGTGGAAGTGTTTTTGGTTCTGTCCTATGGTGACAACACTGCTTTTCCATAGATACAGTACAGCAAGTTAGTGTTGTCACCCTAGCACAGGAATCAGGGTACAGTACTGACTGGATAAAAAGGAGAAACAAGCCTGAAAAAAAAAAAAAAAAAAAATATATTATATATATATATATATATATATATATATATATATATATATATATGAAATGCAGCCACCACATCTTGGGACTGGTAAACTCCATTATATTAAATTATTCATAGATTTAGGTACACTTTAGGCTGGCTACAGCCTAATACAAGAAGTGCTCCCAATTAAGAGTGTCAGCTGTAACAATTGTGTCCTTCCTGAGTTGGCAGAGGGCAATAAATAAGTGTTCCTTTTCATCACTTACAAGAAAAAAAGCTTCCTGTAAAGCTAGAGAATCTCACCCAACAGCAGTAACTCACTCAGTGACTTTAGTGATTTAGAAAGGTCCATACAAGTGTATAGCAGTACATGGCTAGAAGTCCAGTCCAGTCCATAAATTGATCCCTGTTTTGTAATATCTCATCACAAGTGTCCTCACACAAACTTGTACTGCAAAAGGAACAGAAGGGGGGCTTCTGACCAAATCTGTTACCTATTACAGGGTGCATGCAATAACAAGAAAGTGGAGGCAAGACTATGAAAATTAACGTTCCACTTATGGAAATACACTAAACAGGCTAAGCTACCCCCTGACTTCTAATATATGTTGGGGACTTCAGAGTTAGTCCCGGTTTACACACGTGATGCAGGAACCCTGCTGTTTCCCACACCGCATTCAACTCACAGGCAGTTCACACTGCCATATGCGAATTGCTGGGGGTGTCAATACAAAGTTAATGACACCCCAAGATCAGTTTGCATATCGCAGTGCAAATTGTCAGTTCAGACATGATTGGGTTCGCATAGGTGTGAACACCCTATTAGAACGGCTCCTGTACCGCACAATGGGAGCGTGACGGCCCGCCACTTGTTAGGCTGACAAGTCGCGGTCCAAGTCGGACTAGTGTGAATGCGGTCTAATACCCAATTCGCTGTACCACAGAAATAAAATATGAACTGCTCAACACACAAGCCCCTTTCCCCTGCTCCAGTCTCCCATGTAAAAATTAAAAGTCAGCAGCTAAAAAAAACCTGTAGCTGCTGACTTTAACAGTCACTCACCTGTCCCACGATCCAGCGATGGGCTCACCCCAGCTATTCTGACATCTCATGCTCTGTTTTCGGTGCCTGCCTCCTAAGTGTAGGCACCTGGATGTGACAGCTTGCGGCTTCACAGCCTGGTGCCTACTGTGCATGCGCGGGTCGTGCTGCACATTTTGATCAGAGCAAAAGTGGCAGCAGGTACTTGGAAAAGGAGGGTGGGAGAAGGCCTTAAAGCAGATCTTCCCCTTTTGGATGGAACTCTGCTTTAAGTTATACAGATTTTAGTTTAATCATATTTAGTATAGAGATTCACCAGTTGCCTTCAGAAAGTTTAGTCTTCTTGTGTGTTGCTGTGCCTTTTAAGGATGGAGATTACTGCACAATGTAATTGCTATATATATATATATATATATATATATATATATATATATATATATATATATATATATATATATATATATATATATATATATATATATACACACACACACACACACACACATACATATACACACACACACACACACACACACACATTATGTCGTCCTAGTTTGGTTGCTTACATAGTTGAGCAGAACCACATTTTTCAGAGGTGCCTCAATGCTGGCAGTGTGGCTTTACATACTATATATGCAAATAAAGACAGCAGAATCCTCTTTTTAGATCATTTTCTATTTGAATTCGACTGTGTGACTCCTGGGTGAAAGTTGTGCAATTCTTGTGTGAAAACATTTATAAATAGATCCCTAGTGCAGGGGTAGGCAACCTTAAAGACGTTGAGATCTACCTGAACAACATGGGAGAAATCAAAGTTCACCAGGCACAGCGTTGCCTCCTCACACCTCTAACTGCCGTACTACCGCATCACAATCACTTGCATTGCGCAGCAATCATGGGTTTAAATCAAACACTCAGATGGCTTTTCAGAGGAGCAGCAGTGCCTACGTAAAGTTGGGGGGTGGTAGTAAAACTTTTTTTTTGTCTTCAATCCCTACCCCCTTTAGCTGCTGCGGCAGCAGCCAAAGGTGTACATGTCGCAGCAGGAATTAAACCTGCTGTTGCTTTTGGTGGGTGCTACCACCTGCCAAATTGCAACCCGTTCTAGTAAATGGGGCCACTCTGCAAGTGCCCCACAACTGGATGCTTCTGAGTAGACCAAGGGGTTAAAGCAGGTGGTGGGAAAGCAACATGCCTCCTGCTTTAACCCCTGGTTTGCTGTACTGCACAAGGTTGCAGGGCACTTGCAGAGTGGCCTCATTCACTTGAATGGATCAGGCTTGGCAGGTGCTACACCCACCAACCATGATAGGGTGTATAACTCCTGCTGTGGCATGTGTACAACCCTGGCCACTGCAGCTAAGGGAGGCGAGGTTGGGACTGGGTGGTAAAAACACATCTTACCTATGGGGTTTTACCACCCCCCAAACTGCACATGTAAATGAACCCTTACTATTCTCAGCCCCCTATAAAGCTGCTTTCACACTAATTTGCTGCAGTTTACCTACACCGCGGGTGCAGCGCAGTCAATTTTACGACTTTCCCGGGTTAGCTGCCCTTTGCCACAGATTTATTTTATATCCTGCATGTGTGGTGCACTTTCTGAAAACGCACCAAACCTGCAGGATGTAAAAGAAATCAATGGCTAAGCACAGCAAACTTGCAGAAAAGCTGCAGGTACACTGCACCCACGGTGTGGGTAAATCATAGCACATCAGTGTGAAAGCTGCCCTATACTATTATGCCCGGTGTATTGCTTCACACTGAACTGAAGATCTCTTCTTTCCTGCTGCTGGCACCACTATGGGAACTGCTAGCCAGGATAAGAGGTGGAGTACAGTTGGTATCACTCCGCATGGGACAGGAGCCAGCACTACAGAGGAGGCATCGGCTTATGCGGCTCTTGCTCGCTACTACAGCTCCAACTTTACAAAGAGTCCCTCTGCATTGCACTCTGCTTGATGCTCTGAAATAGCGGGCCAGCAAGCCCAGAACATGATCCACCAGTCACCTGGCTGCGATCTACAAATTGCTGACCCCCAACCTATTATCTCCACTGAGTACAATTCAAGTCTGGGAATTTACTGCACAGGTGTGGCCAGTGTCAGAGAAGTGGCTACACACAAAGAGGGAGAGAGAGATGGGCTCATGCGTGTTCAGATACTAGTCCCAAACTGTTACGGCACCCCGGACACAAAAGGGTTAAAACAGTTTAGGAGATCTTCCGCTTCCAGAGCTACAGGCACAGCTACTGCAGAACACCAAACTCCCGAACTGGATACAAAATAGCACTCCAACCTGGAACCTCACGAATAGCTGCTAGCAGACAAACAGGAAAAGCGTACATCAGCTTACACTCCTAGCAACCAGTCTCCAACAGCATACAGTGAGTCCCCCCAAGAACGAGACAAGGCTCCGTGTTGAAGGTCAAGCAGTGGTCTGTTTATTGAGGGCTACCTGCCCCTGTATTTATACAGGTCTCCCACCTGGTGGACACTCCCCTAGGGGACCAAAAGGAAGACTAACACAAACAGACATGTATCACATTACAGACTCACAGAAGCAAAACATCCCCACAATGCATCCTGGTTTCCTCCCTTCTGCCCTGGAGACAATTGGAGAAGTAATTCAATTATCTCCCAGGACAAAGGCAAAACTCCATTACACACATGGGGACCCAAATACAGTATCCCCCCACGAATACAGTTTAATCGCCATGGAGCCAAAGTCTTTTAAAGTCTGGTCCATAGTCCAAAGGCAGCAGGCGGGCAACCAGGCTCCTCCAATGCAATGTGGCGAGATTGGTCTCGTCACACAAACCATCTGAGCAATTGTGCCAGGAAGCTGTCACTGCACACTGCCAATCATAGGAAGCCTAGTCAGGGTGTTTATTTGCAGCTGTGGGCCAGGAAATCTCATGGTCTATGATTGGCGGTGTGAAGTGATGGCTTTCTGCCACAATTGCTCAGGTGGGTTGGGACTAGGATCCGAACACGCCTGAGCCTATCCCTAGTAAACACTTGACTAAGTGAATGCCAGCTTAGTTTAGGTGGCTAGGGAGGGTGGGCTATTGTAAACTAACCCTTTTTCTGCCACAGACACAACTATTACATTGTGGAAGTGCTGGTTTGCTGCTGTAGCATCTGTTTGCTGATCTCCCCTGGGTAATATGAGCCCCGATGCACTCAGCTCTGGGTACTTCCAGTTTCGGAACTCTCAAAGCCCCGCTTAGTGAAAACGAATCGAGTACATTCTGTGAGAGCACAAGTGACATTAGAAGTCTATGGGCCCCTGATGTCTCCTAAAAGAGACCTTGTCACATGCACTATCCTATCATATAGGTGGCTTAGTAACCCTTTTGATACCAATGAAAAAAGTTTAAAAAAAGAAAAAAAAAAAAAAAAAAAAGTTAAAAAAAAATGTAAGAAAATACTCCCAAAAAAATATTTAAAAGCCCCCCCCCCACACACAAACACATACAAGCACATTGGGTGCCGGTAGGTACAAAGATGGGGGATCGTGCCACACAATATTGGGAATCATTGCCCATACAATTATTCCAAGGTCATCATTCACTGTTACCTCTAAATTAATGAGCTGTAAAGCCTTTTTACACATTGCCTGTGCACAATTTTGGGTACTTTCATTTTTCACTGCGTCAGCTGTGCACTTTTGAGGCTTGACATATTGGGTGTCTACTGTAACTGCCACCATTTTATTCTGCAGAGCCTGCAGAACAGAGCCTGTGCATTTTAACATGTGTGCAAAAAAAATAAAAATAATAGTTCCAGCAGTGAAAGGGTGAGGTTGTGCTTTTAAAAAAAAGAAAGGATAAACCCATTTCATAAATATTGTACAAATCTGTGAATGGTATAAAATGTCTTTTCATAGAGAAACTAGTACAAGCAAACACCTTACGGCGCAGTTTAATAATGTGTCTCAATGTCCAACACACGCGTCTGTTTAACTGCTTGTCTATTCTGAAAATGTGTGGCAAAACGTAGGGTCGTGACATTTAGAAAAACAATTGCACACCAAAGGACTGTGTTATAACTGTGCAAGTGGACAGACAGCACCCATGAACAACTGTTTCAACAAAGACCAAAGACTCCAATTCCCCTTAAAAAAACTGAACAGGTGTATTGATCTTAGTTACTAAACAAAGTCTGCATAACTGGAATTGTGTGGCGCCTCCAGAAGAGGATTTACTTCAGCAGCCCCCAAACTGGAATTTTTACTTCCATTTATCGAAATGATGAGATTTGTTTAATGTCTGTATATCAATTTGATACCATTTTTTTCTTGGCTTGCCTTCCTTCTTTTCAGCGGCACGTTTGATGTAGAGTTTTTGCTTTAAGTAATGGCTTAACTGATGGATAGAAATACAACAGTATATAAATGTTGTCAGCCACTTTAGTCATGTGAATTTTTTGCTGTGAATTGTGGAAAGTCAAAGCTTTCTCCCTCATTTACAGATTATCGGCAAAGAAAGACTGCTTTAGACTTCTACCATAAATGCAGTTTTGACCTTTAGAACAACTTTGCTTTCTGTTCACCAGTCAGTGTATGAAGTTACATTCATTTACAATGACACTAACAGCAAAGAGCAAACTATGCCTGTGTTTCGCCCATTTCATTCAGGGCTTGTTAAGCCTAGTACACCCAATGAGCTTATTGGATGAATGATTATCCGTTTTTTTTTTGCATGCTAATCTCATATCGAAAATGAAGAGTTGACTAAAGTTACGAAAATTATCATACGACAGAATAAAAATTTGGAAGTGATGTAATTTCCGAGAAAGCCTGGTCTTGGTCTGCTGATTCTTTTTGAATGAATACCGTACTGATTAAACAAATATAGTACAGGTATGTTCTAGTATCGTATGAGAAGAAAAAAAAAAAAAAAAAAATTGTGCTTGTCCCTTCGGATAATTTTGCATGATCTGCCGTGTTCGGCTTTTGAAAGTGTACTAATGATCAGATTATCGTACGATCGCTTCCAAAGCAATATTTTTCACCCGATTTTCTCATTGTGTGTATAATAAAGCCTCGTACACGCGCGTCGAAATTCGGCCAGGAATTTTCGTCGGACGACCGATCGGCCGATTTTCGGCTTGTTAGTATGATGCTTCCGACAACCGACTTTTCGGCCGAAAAAAATCTGGTGTACAGGCTATAAAATTTTTGTCCTCCCGTCAAAACACGTCCGATGTTTGTGCAGTCAGTACAGATTTCGACAGGGAAAAATCTTATGAGCAAGTCTGGGCATGCTCAGAGAAGAAAGAACACAAAGAAAGCAAACCAACACATGACATCACTTCTGAAGTAGAATTCTGTCGTGCGGGAAAATTCGTGTGCAGTCTAGGCACAATCCAACCAACAAAACACCACTCTGGACAAAAGATGGACGACCGGTCGGCGGAAATTCGTTGCGTGTGTACTAGGCTTAAGGCTTTACGGTAACTTTCCAAGTAGGCCCTTAGCGGTCCTAAATTCCAGACGTGGCCCAAGGTTACCTTCAAGCATCCCAATGGTACATGTATACAGATCTCCTGAGCTGCCCACAGATAATGGATGACCATTGTCCAATCAGTCCCAGATGGATTCTGGTACATAATGGGCCAACAGTCCTCCTGTAACTTTGGGCACCCCTACACTTATGTACCCCAACTGGTGTATATTATATTGATAAATTGTTTAGGAAAGCACGACAATAAGAGCCGGTTCACACTGAGGCGATCCGACTTTGGGGGGCGACATGTGAAGTCGCGTGCACCGCGACTTCGGCGCGACTTGCAGGGACTTCACATAATGGAAGTCTATGCAAGTCACTCCCAGGTCGCCCCAAAGTAGTACAGGACCCTATTTCTAAGTCGGAGCGACTTGTGTCGCTCCTATTAGAACGGGTCCAGTACTACTCAATGGACCGCGACTTGTCAGGCTGACAAGTCGCCTGACAAGTTGCGCTAGTCTGAATGGGCTCTAAATGAATGTGATAAAAATACAACAAAAATGCTGCAGAAAACAACAACACAACCTTCACGCTGGAATATTTCCAACTGAAATTCATCTTAAGATCCGCATATAAATCAAATCAGTTAATTGTTTTTACTTTGCAGAGTAAAAAAGTATTAAAGCAAGACACAGCCAGACAACCAAGCATTTACAAAAAGAGATTAACAATGACAAACTGTCTGTCTCTAATGACAGGTTTCCTTTAAATCTGAAAATACACGGCTTAGGCTCTGGGAAAAGAGGTTGTAAAATCACCGCCCATCATATGCCAAGTTGTACCAAGGAAAAAAAGTACCGCAGAAGAACATGCAGACAATTAATAGCAGGCTTTATAAACAATGCATTACAACTGAAAAGGGTCATTTTGGAAACATTTAGGACATAAAAGATTGTCAAAAAAGTAGCAAAAACAAACACTCAAAAATTATAATGTTGGCCCCTTAAATGTATTTATTTTTTTTAAGATTTTAACACATTAATCTGACTACAAATCAAGAAAGATCTGGAAAGAATTCTTCGGGTAAGTCAGCTCTTTACTGCACCTGAGCACCACAAACCAAAAACACTATTTAATGAAAGTTTAATATTCAAAGCAAACTCCCCCCATCCATCCATGTACCCATTCTTTATTTTGTTAGGAAACCACTTTAAAAAAAAAAAAAAAACCCCTAGCATTTCTGGCCGTGGTCATTCTGAAGTAAGGGTTGATGATTCATGTAGCATTTACCTCCTGAAATCCATCTGCCCTTAGCTCAAGCCTGAATGCAGGAGAGTGTGCTTAGCTGAGAACCCCCCCCCCCCTCCTTCCCCTCCCCTCCCCCTCCTCCCCTCCTGAAGACTCCTGGGATGTACGACAATTTGCCTAGGCAAAAAAACGGGAAGAAACTAAACAAAATGTAAAAAAGTTTAACTCAAGTAAATAGGTTATTCTTTCCCCATCTATTTACAAATGCTAGCAGCATAAGGATTAAAAACAACCAATGTGGATTAGGAGAGTGAAGTTCCACTTTAAGGATTCACTTACTATGAACTTTATGCCATTTCCCTGTTTCAAATCTTTGCACCCCTGAAGTGGCCATTCACAGTATCTCACAAAAAAGTCAGTGCACCCCTCGCATTTTTATAAATATTTTATTAAATCTTTTTATGTGACAACACTGAAGAAATTACACTTTGCTACAATGTAAAGTAGTGAGTGTACAGCTTGTATAACAGTGTAAATTTGCTGCCCCCTCAAAATAAATCAACACACAGCCATTAATGTCTAAACCGCTGGCAACAAAAGTGAGTACACCTCCAAAGTAGAAATGTCCACATTGGGACCAATTAGCCATTTTCCCACCCCAGTGTCATGGGACTCGTTAGTGTTACAAGGTCTCAGGTGTGAAAGGGGAGCATTGGGGGAGGGTTAAATTTGGTGTTATCGCTCTCACTCTTTCAGACTGGTGACAGGCAGTTCAACATGGCACCTCATGGCAAAGAACTCTGAGGATCTGAAAAAAATAAATTTTTGCTCTACATAGAGATGGCCCAGGCTATAAGAAGATTGCCAAGAGACTGAAACTGAGCTGCAGGTTGGTGGCCAAGACCATACAGGCCTCGCCAGGGTCCACCAAAGGGGTTGAGTGCACGTGTTCAGCATCATATCCAGAGGTTGTCTTTGGGAAATAGATGTAGGAGTGCTGCCAGCATTGCTGCAGAGGTTGAAGGGGTGGGGGTCAGACTGTCAGTGCTCAGACTATACGCCGCACACTGCATCAAATTGGTCTGCATGGCTGCTGTCCCAGAAGGAAGCCTCTTCTAAAGATGATGCAAAAAAAAGCCTGCAAACAGTTTGCTGAAGACAAGCAGACTAAGGACATGGATTACTGGAACCATGTCCTGTGGTCTGATGAGACCAAGATAAACTTATTTGGTTCAGATGGTGTCAAGTGTGTGTGGCAGCAACCAGGTAAGGAGTACAAAGACAAGTGTGTCTTGCCTACAGTCAATCATGGTGGTGGGAGTGTCATGGTCTGGAGCTGCATGAGTGCTGCCAGCACTGGGGAGTTACAGTTCATTGAGGGAACCATGAATGCCAACATGTACTGTGACATACTGAAGCAGAGCATGATCCCCTCCCTTCGGAGACTGGGCCACAGGGCAGTATTTCAACATAATGACCCCAAACACACCTCCAAGATGACCACTGCTTTGCTAAAGAAGCTGAGGGTAAAAGGTGATTGACTGGCCAAGCATGTCTCCAGAGCTAAACCCTATTGAGTATCTGTGGGGCATCCTCAAACGGAAGCTGGAGGAGCGAAGGTCTCTAACGTCCATCGGTTCTGTGATGTCGTCATGGAGTGGAAGAGGACTCCAGTGGCAACCTGTGAAGTGCTGGTGAACTCCATGCCCAAGAGGGTTAAGGCAGTGCTGGAAAATAATGGTGGCCACACAAAATATTGACACTTTGGGCCCAATTTGGACATGGTCACTTAGGGGTGCACTTACATTTGTTTCAAGCAGTTTAGACATTAAATGTGAGGGGTGTACTCACTTTTGTTAGATACCGTACATCTCATTGGCTGGACTGTCACTTGATAGCCCTGATTGCAGGAGCCTAGTCAGGATGTTTGCCGCAGGGGTGGAAAGGTGCTCCCTGATGTACTTTAGTCTCCAACACAGGGATTTTCATATATGCTGACACCACTACTGATCACAGCTCTAAATGCTCTACAGCTTGCTCTGACTCATTTTACAGATAACAATTAGGAGTTGGATGCTGGGCAAGTCATTTATTGTCACTATTATTTCAACCTTCCAATGTCAATTGTTGTGTCTCTTTATCCAGCTTCTTTCTAAATACAATACAAACCATGAAGGTCATCTTCTGTTATATCTAATCCATGTCAGACTTTCCACAGATTTCCGTTTCTCATAAAAGCTGAACTCCATGTATGATCTTTATTGCATAGTTACATTGGTCTCACTTGGTCAGTATGCATATCTCACGGCTGATGGGCCGCTGTGGAAGCTGAAATCACTATAGTAGCTAGCTATGATCTTCGGGGTCCTGTGAGATTGGGCTTCCCCTGTGCACAATGACCACAGGGGGTTGCTTGCTTGGCATTGCTGCCTTTCAGAGAACACCTTGTGGTTGATTTACTAAAACTGGAGAGTGCAAAACGCGGTGCAGCTCTGCATAGAAACCAATCAGCTTCCACTTTTTTTTTTGCTGAAAGCTAAAGTTAGAAGCTGATTGGCTACAATGCACAGGAGCACCAGATTTTGCACTCTAGTTTCAGTAAATCAACCCCCTTGTTTTTTTGTTTCTTTTTCCAATCAATACAAAACATTCTCTGATTGGACAAGGTGAAGATCAAGATGTCACAACCCCTTGTCCTTACCTTGTCCAATTAGAACGCCTTATATTTACTGAAGTAAATATAGTTCATTTACTTGTTCCACAAACGCAAAGGTGAAGAAAACTGCAACAATTATTTACAGCCTAAAATTAGTTTAAGGCCTTTTTCACACTTGCGGACCATTCTGATGCGCCTGTCAGTTTTTCAGACGGATCTGAACGGATCGGATGTCAGCGGAGACATGTCCACTGACATCCGATCCTTCAAATCTGGACAGATGGAAACCCTATTTTCCATCCGTCCAGCGGATCGGATGAGAACGGACAGTCAGTCCGTTCCCATCCGATTCCCCCATAGAGGACAGCGGGGACCTGACAGCTCTGTCTCCGCACACAGCGCGGAAACAGAGCTGCCATCCGCCTGCTCAGTGGGGGAAATCGGCAGATTGATCCCCCACTGAGATAAACGGAGTCCGATGGACTCCCTTGTGTGAAAGGGGCCTAAGTGTTCTTGCCTATATTGGTGCTCACTTTAGTCAGAAAATGTAATCCTGCTAGAGGAGGCTGGCACCTTTTACAGGTTTAGCTATATAAAACATTAAAAATATGTGTCTAGATTGTTTAGCATGAAGTCCAGTAATACAGTCTCACCCTGCTCTGCACATGCTTAGTTGATCTTTATTCCTAGGCACTGCCAAGTTTGTAGAGGCCGATCTGCTGACAGCCTTAAAGCGGAATTAAACCCTCCTATCCTTTACACCCAAGGAAGCTACTTCTGTTTGATCTCCAACTGCCATGGTGCTGCACATGTGATCAGGTATGACACCGGCCATTTGATGGTTTGACATTTTGGTTGAGGACAAAAGCAAATGTGAAAGGTAGCAATCCTGGCATTCCAGGAATGCAACGGTTTTTTAAAACTGTTAAATTGACAGGTTTAGTTCTGCTTTATGATTTACTGCTGTTTAGGGGCTCTGAGCTTCAGCAAAATGGCAGCTTCCAGAAAGAAGAAACAGAAGCCATGCTGGAGACAATTTACAGCACACTCTAACGTCGGTAGCATAATTATTAATGTGGAATGTAGGTTCCTTGCTAAACATTTTTTATCAAGTTGCTATGGGTAAAGTTCCACTTTAAGGCCCCTTTCACACTGGTGCCTCCATGGAATGGATTCTGCTTGTTCAGCGGGGGAATTGCACCGCTGATCCCCGCTGAGCAGGTGGATGACAGGTCCTGTATGTTCTGCTATGCAGAGCGGACACAGACCCAGTCCCGCTCTCCTCTATGGGGAAATCTGATGGAAATGGGCGCATGTCTATTTCCATATGATCCTATCTCATCCGCCAGACGGATGAAAAATGGGACCACCATCTGTCTGGATTTTGCTGACAAGAACGAATAGTGAAGGATGTCAACGAACATGTCACCGCTGACATCCACCGCTCTATTATGGAGACTGCAAGGCCCGATCAGGTCCGCCTAAAAAACTAACAGGCAAACCAGATCGGACAGCCCGTATGAAAGGGCCCTAACCAATCAATTTACCGGTTTCTAAAAGACAGTTACATTCCTGGAATGCCAAGATTGCTAACTCTGGTTGTGCTCTCAACCAAAACGGAGAAAGCATCAAATGGCTGGCGTCAAAACGGATCACATGTGCCGCACCATGGCAGTTGCAGATCAACCAGAAGCAGTTTCCTTGGCTGTAAAGGATAGTAGAGTTTAGTTCCACTTTAAATAATTAGATCATAAGAGTGTTGTAAACCAGTTGAAGCTATGCAGCTGAGATGCAAGACTGAGTGATGAGCACTTATATTGGTCCAAGCTGGACTGATCAAGTATAAAATAAAAATTGTATTCGGAGGTTTAGCTTTAATCGTTTACTTCAGACTTGCTACGTCTCCTTTATATACAGTCATGAAATGAATGCTTGTGTTGCCATTTACTGTATTTCAAAAGGAAACATCTAATAATAAAAATAATAATATCAAAATTATTAAGAAGATCCTGTTTGAATGCGGATCATCTAGGCAGAGGAATCAATCTGATAACAGCCAGAGATCCCTGGCAACAGCAGAATCCCAAGTGAAAAAAATAAATAAATGACTACATTTCCTTTGTTTCATTGATACATGCTGATATACAATATGCTATACTACTATGAAGTGTAAAAGGGGCAGATGGAAGTGAATTGTTCATTGCCAGATCCATCTGGTAAAGTCAGACCAGGAAGGTTTGTAAGATTCTAGGAGAACAACCTCAGCATTCACATCCTGACTGACCAATCTACAGAGAAGAATTGAATTTTACAGGCCTATCAATATTCTGCCCACAAGACAAAGATGCCAGAGGAATATCCAGAACCTAGTGTGCACAGATCATTCTCAGTATTAGCAGATTTACCGGCTGCCATGTCATATCTATGGGCACCTTCAGGAGGCATAAATAATTGCAGTTAAATCCTAGAGACATCACAAAGGAAGTCAGTTAAGGTTATTACTGAAAAAAAGGCTTTTTTAAGCTATTTTATACTGTTGGCTACGGTTTTCTTTTCATAATCTCTACATGTTGAATTTCACATGTACCTGAGTGTGCATGCCTGAGGCACTAATGTCTGCCTGGCAGGCAACTCGATCATCAGCATACACTCCATGTAACACAATCATCAAACATCTGTTGTTAAGAATAGCACTTACTGACTGCAGACTGATCTTTGGTGCTGTGCATGGCTACACAGATCCATTACATTATTT